>NC_029772.3:98395635-98403135 GCF_000817695.3 Arachis duranensis | reverse complement strand
ATCCGTAAAAAAAAAGAAACATAACTAAAATTTTAGTGATGAAAATTAAAATTTTAATGATATTTTTATTAAAAATATTTTTATTTATTTTTTTTAATTTTAAATTTATTCTTTAATTTTTATATTTATTTAAAATTAAATATAATAATGAGACATAATTCAATTTAGTATATTTTATATTAAATACAGTATACAAATTTAATATTTATTTTTCAATTTCTCTATCTTAATTTATTTTATCTTAAATACAGTATACAAATTTATTTTATATCTTTATTTTTTCTTTCCATTTCTTATTATGGGTGATTTAGTAATATTATGGATGGTCTAATAATATTTTATTCTTTTTATATTTTAGGTTCCAAGTAAATCATCTACTATAACAGAAGATGTTTTTAAATCTTATACTAAGTCATTATCTCAAACAAGGGAGAAGAATGTGATTTTTTCACCTAAAAAGAAGCAGGTATATTTATACCTAAAATCGAAGAATTTAAAATAGCATTTATAATTCATGCTTTATAATAATCATATTGAGATTTATTGTAGAAATATTGGTATTGATGCCTTAAAATAGTTATCTTTTTGCAGGCTTTTTGTTCTTCTCTTACTCAAGAAGTTCTTGACTTGAAATTGGAGAAAATGAAGCATGACCAGCATAAGAAAAGATCAAAAAAGAAGAAAGTGGTGTGCTTGTAATATTGAGATGAATTTGTGAATTTGTGAATTTAATGAAAGGGACAAACTTGTACAATGATTATTGATTAAAGAGGCTATAAAAATTTTATTTTGTGAATTTGTATATTTAATGAAATATTTCATGTTGTAGTAATTAATTTTAGTATATTTATATTGTGTATAATATAAAATAAAAAAGAGTATAATAGAACTAAAAAAATATTACTAAAGATCTATTGTAACATTTTATAAGTGTTAAAAGAAATATTTATGGTAATATTTTTTTAAGTGTTACAAAAAATATCTATGGTAACATTTCTTTAAATGTTATAAAAAAATATTTATGGTAACATTTTTTAAGTATTACAAAAAATATCTACAATAATATTTTCCTAAGTGTTACAAAAATATCTACGGTAACATTTTTCTAAATGTTACAAAAAATATTTATGGTAACATTTTTTTAAGTGTTACAAAAAATATCTATTGTAACATTTCTCTAAGTGTTATCAAGAAATGTCTATTGTAACATTTTTCAAAATATTACTATAGAATATCTTTTGTAACATTTTTTACTAAATGTTATTAAATCTTTAAAAAAATGTTAGTAAAACTCTTTAGTAACATAGGGTATATTTAACATTTGTTAAAATATTACTAATATACATAGGTAACATTTTAATATGATTTAGTAACATTTTTTAAATGTTAGTAAAAGTCAAGTATGTAGTAGTGGTTGATGAGTCAATGATAAAAAGAATACTTACCAAATGTAAATTTTTAAAATTATATTGATACTTTTAAAATTTTAAAAAATAATCCTAATTAATCATACTTACAATTTTAAAAGTCAAATTGTATCATTTTTTTCAAAGATATTAGGTTATATTTTATTAATTATTAAAAAATGAAATATAAAGATGTCCAAAAACAAGATAGTATAATAAAAGATGGAAATTTTCTAAAAATACTACACTAAAAGTATTCATCTAACGGTGCCTGATCGAAAAACAAAGAAAAATTTTAAAGAAGAAAGAATGATAAATCAAATTGAATGAAACTAAAAGTTTGCCTCATGAAGAAGACGACCTAAACTGGGAGTTCTTTTGATTTTATAGAGCAACTTGATAGAGCTTGCTAAAATGGCAGACGACATTGAAGTAGAACCTTCAAAAATCAACTGGTTGTGAGCTTTCCAACAGTTCCAACAAATGATGATAAGCAATTGAGAATTACGGTCAGCATTTTCAACGGGTTAAGCATCTCGGTTGATGCAGTCCACCATGTCCAAAAGTCGTTAGGATTTTGAGCGCGAAGACAGTCACAAAGATAATTCTGAGACCATACATCTTTAATTCTAGAGCAATCGATCAAACAATGAGTGACTATTTCTATTGCTTCATGATAGCAGGGGCATATTGGTGATATAGATGGGATGTGGTGATGAATCTGAGCAAGCACTGAAAGCCCGCCATGGAGAGCTTTCCAGATAAATAGCTTAATTTTGTGAGGTAAGTTCAACTTCCATAGATCAATCTACGACTTTTTCTGCTGCATATAAAGCTCCAGAGGCATATGGTAAAATAAATAGCCAATTCTGTAACCTGAAATTGTATCATATTGCTTGGATTTGTTCAAATTCCATTGCAATTTGTCCCTACTCAACTGAATTTTAACTGACAAAATCCTGTTTGCAATGTCTTAGGGAGATAATTCTTGAATGAGATTTTGATTCCAATTCCTATTTTCAGTAATTAGATCTTTTAACTCTTGAAACCAACTCAGAAATAGCCTGTCTATTTGGCATGTCAGAAATCATTAAAGGATACGGAAGAGGCAGCCAAGGATCCTAAAGGTTCGGATATTCTCTCCAGTACCTACAGCTCAATTAAGACCTTTTTCAATATGCTCCTTCATCCATAAGAAGGTAAGACTCCAATTTCTGTCATTATAGCATTACCATTGTTAAAGTATTTATCTCTTAGAATTTTGGATAATAGGGAAGTAGGATATGTTACGAGTCGCCAAAACTGTTTGCCCAAAAGCGCCAAATTTTGGATTCTGAGATCTTTAAATCCAACGCCTCCTTCTCTTCGTGGGCGAGTCATAGTGTCCCAACTAATCCGAGTTATTCATCTTTCATAACCTTTTTGTCCCCACCAGAACTGAGAAAGTAGGGAGTGAATTTTCGAAATTAAACTATCAGGCAACTTGAAGCAAGACAATGTACAGATAGAAATAGTTTCTTCCACTGCCTTAAGCAATACGTGTCTACCACCTGACGATAAAAGATTGCACTTCCACTCTTGGATTCTTTTCCGAACCCTCTCTTTGATCATACTAAATGAAGCCTTTTTTCGATTTAGAGACTAAAGAAGGCAAACTAAGGTATTTATCCTAAACTCTAATACAATTAATATTCATAGAATTAACCAATAGTGTACGAGTAATGAAAAAAGTGTTATGACTAAAAAATATAACAGATTTATTAAAATTTATTTTTTGACTACTGATATTTTCATAAAAATTCAATAAATACATAATGTTTCAACATGCTTCAAATTATACCATTACTTATTAATGATGAACATGTGTTATTAAAACTGGACAATTGTATCATGGTTAAGTTAGTATAGATATTCATTTATAAATTGATACTTTTAAAATTTCAAATATTAATTTAATCATTAATGAATTTTGATCAGATATCACACTTTTTATTTTTATTATTGAGATTGTGGTGGTGTTTTTAAATAATATAAAAAATTGGTGTGTTTTTTTGTATAGATAATCACAAATCTAACTTTCAGTGTAGTTTTAATTTTTTTTAAAATTTATAAATCTGACGTTTAGATTTGTGCTTTAATATTAAAATTTTTTTAAAACATGTAAATTAGACCTTTTAATTTAAATTTTTTTTATTTTTTTACTCAAAATTTACCATCAATTTTTTATCCCTACCCAAAATTGAAGTTCAGTTTTTTTTTTATCCAAAATCTGATCCTTAATTTTCTACCCCTACTCAAATTTGAGTCTTCAATTTGTAATTTTATATTTAAAAAAAATAATTATCTCCATATTTATAAAAAATACACTAATTTTTTATAATTATGTATAACACACCTCTTCAATCTATTACCAAAAAAATTAGCGCAGATATCAAAATCTGAATTTATAAATGAAAAATGAATTCTCGTTTCTTTTATGGATCTCTCGACTACTGAACCATCCAATTCTTTTTATCAAAAAAGGGAGGGGGCTTAAGTAATGTTATTAATTATTAGATATTTTAAAACTTTTCGCAAAAATACATTTAGATAATAATTTTGGACATTTTTCATACAGAATTACCAATGATGGTGTAGGTGTAGAGCAATAAATTAAACCCAAAATAATAAAATAATAGAAACGCGAGGATCAATAGGGTAGACAACAATTGTACAATTTGAATAAATATCTATACAAGGACCAAGTTTTAGTGTAACATTATTGATATTTTGCCCCAGTAAGAAAACATGTATCGCTGCTTCTGTCTTGGACTTGGATAATTGTTTTGGTGTCTTCAAGAGTCTTAATTAATTCAAATAATTCTGCTCCGCTAATTAATTTAGATTGATTTAGTAATTAATTTATTAATTTATTTAAATAAATACTAAAAATTTAAATTTTATTTTATAAATATAATAATTTATTAATCAACATAAAATATTTTAAAAAATTTATGAAATAACTATATGCAAGGATAATTATATATAAGGAGGACTGGTTCGGTCGTTTAGTTTGATTCTAATTTTTATCGTGAGAATAAAAATTGAACCGAACCGATTAAAATAAGCAAAAATTTGATTTTTTATTTGTTCGATTGTTAATTTTTTTGTATATTTGGTTCGTCAATTTTGTTTAAATTGATTTGATTTTGAACACTCTTTTTGGCTAAGGAGTTGAGAAGGTTAGACTCAGATGTTAAAAGCATACCTTATCTTTTTATGTTTAAAAATAGAATAAGTATTATTTTGATCTCTAAAATTTAGAATAAAAAAATTTGTCTCTAATCTTATTTTAAATTTAAAATCGTCCCTAACATTTTATGTAATATTAAAATCGTTTTTTTTTTTACCAATTTTACTCTTATTTCACTAATTCTACTCTAATCTCTCTCCTCTCTAACTCCAAAGTCCAAACTCTACGGTTTCTTTTTCTTTTTTTCTTTTTCTTCTTCACCTCGACGGCGACCTTCATCCTGATGGCGAGGCAACCTCCAAGCGCAACAGCGGACAACGACGACCTCCACCTCAACAGCACGGTAACCTCCAAGAGCAGCAGTGGCGACTTCCATACTTTTTATAAGATATAGTTTCATTCTTTTTGTTTTAAAAAAAAATCTGAATTTGTTATTGTTAAATTTAAAGAATTTGATGTTGTTCATCACAATATTTAATTCTCTAATTTTTATTGTTGGTTTTGTTTTTGTTCTTATTTCTCTATTGCTATTGCTTTTTTATGGTTTTAGATTTCTTGTTTTTCCTTAATTTTTGTTTTTGTTCTTGTTTTTTGTTTTTGTAATTGAAAATCGATTTGAGTATTTTTTAATTCTTGTAATTGGATTTTGTTAATTGTATTTAAAGATTTGAAGTTTTGAGTTTTGTTAATGAAAGAATAATTTGTTTTTTTTGTTAATGGAAGAAGAAGAACAAGAAGAATGAAATGGTAGAAAAAAAGGATATTTTTGTCGTTTAAAAAAAATATATTTAAAAGAACGATTTTAATATCAAATAAAATGTTAGAGATAATTTTAAATTCAAAATAAAATTATAGACAATTTTTATTTTGACCATAAACCTTAAAAATAAAAATAATACTTATCCCTTTAAAAATTTACCTTTTTAAAGTATAAAAGTTTCAAAAGTATTATAAAAATATTACTTATTGTATTTATTTCTTACTACACATTTAATATAAAACTAAAAAGAATGTGTCAATACAATACATAAAACAAGCTAAATACAAATAACAACTCAAATATTATTATTCTCCATAAAACAACCATTCTTGCGCTTGAGTTAGAAAGCAAACATTGCAAGCAACACATGGGGCACTAGAAGTCTAGAACATTTAACGCCAAGTGTACATTGAAAGGGGGATGCTGTGTCATGACAAAATTGATCCCCCTCATTCATTATTTGGGCTTATTCATTCATGGTCATAACCAAGTTGCCAATTAAGGGAACCATGCCAGCAATTATGAATAGAGGACACATATATACTAAAATTAATTATTAATATAAAATATATATTATAATATAAAATAATATTAAAAATAAATTAAATAACATATATATATATTTCATAACAATTAATTTTAATATACGCATAATATCTTTTATACAAAGCAGAGATGCATCCCACATCAAAAGTTCAAAACTACTAAAAATGGAGAAAACAAACAAACAAAACAAAGATGCAGCAGTTATCAGCAGTTACACAGAAAAAAGAGCCTGCCTAGCTAACTAGCTTCATAATTCGATAAAATAAATAGTAAAAACTTAAGTCTAGTGGACTTAGTTGAGAACTGTTAGATGATTTAACTAATTTGACTAAATTTTCATCTAATGAATTTTAGCTATCAAATTCACGTTGAGTGCCCTGAATTTTTGCCATAAATATATTTAATAATTTCAGAATTTCCAATTTTCTTTACAGCTTAACTACTCTTCTCACCTAATGTTACTGCAGAAAAAAAAATGAGTGAATAAAGAAATACAACTATACAAGCCTAATGTATGTATTCCAAACTAAATCGCCATCCAGAATAATCCATAATAATCTCTATATATATCTTAATTAATTAAGAACAAGATTACAAGCAAGAAAGTGGTGTAATCTAAAGTCATAAAAAACAAAAATAATAATAATTAAAGAGGTAACGAACAAGTGCTACCTAGTAGTTCTTCCAGAAGATGCTGATCCATTATTGGCAGATCCATACACGTGTCCGCCCATCATCATCATCATAGTAGAAGGCACGCCACCATAAAGGGCTCCGGCGGTGGCAGCGTCATCACCGGCGTGATCATCAGGGTGGTGCTGTCTGCCGCCACCAACGATGGGAGTCTTGTCACCTTCCATCTCCCTGTATTTATGGAGATAAATCTTGAGAGGCTCCACATAATCCTCGAATCCGAGCGTAGTCATGGCCCACAAGAGATCATCACCGTTGATGGTCTTCCGCTTCTCCTTCTGGCACTTGTCAGAAGCTTCCCCTGTTATGAAGCTTATGAACTCAGAAACGCACTCTTGCACCGTCTCTTTGGCCTCCTTTGAGATCTTGGCGTTCGCCGGAAGTGCCTTCTTCATGATTCTTCCGACGTTGGCAATCGGAAGAAGGCGGTCCTGTTCTCTGCATAGTCCACTACCTCCTGATGATGATGAGAACTCGTTCCCTCCTTGACCTCCTGACTCGTTATCTGACTCGCCCATCATTCAAACTCACTTCAAATTTCTCTTCTCTTCTCTCTCAGCCTCTTTTCTTACTTACTTTGCAACTTGCAACCCTAATTATTTAACTTGCTAGCAGCTAGCCAGTAGGAAAAATCGTACTGCGCTTCTGTAGAGAGGTTGTTATAATATGCTATTTAATTAACACACTAGTACTATTTTGTATTTTATATGAAACTTTAGAACAAAATTTTAAAATATTGCAGGAATATTGTATTCCAATAATTCTGATGGTTGATCTAAATTATAAATATTTTATAATTAAATTAACAGTTAAAATTATTATAATTTTGATATTATTAAAATATTTAAAATATTTTAAAAAAT
>NC_029772.3:98371568-98395355 GCF_000817695.3 Arachis duranensis | reverse complement strand
TATAAAATATTATTAGTAATTAATTAATTGATTATAAAATACAAAAATTACTGATCCTAACAATTTTCATATATATATATATATGTATGGTGAGTGGGATAGATCAATTAGAGAGGAGAATATAGGGCTTTAGAAAGGCAGAAAAAGCAATATTGTTTGGTTGGAGAGAAGTGTGTGGGTTTAATTATAGTTTTAAAAAGTGAAAACTTTTGCCTAATTATATATCGCTATTTGTTAATTAATGTGACTTGTTTATTAAATCGGGTTCATTAAGGTTTCGTTACACATTTGGATTGTTTGGCTTTCTACTTTGTTTAATTGTGACACGTGTGGAGGATTTGAGGCCATTGCTGTTGGGTGCAATATTATATTTTTAAGTGCTTACGAGTGTATATATAAATATTATAACAGCAGTTCATTACTTTGATTGAATAGGTCAATTATGTTTATCTCTTAACCGTAATATTTGTAACTCTGTTACTAGATGGCTAACGTATCTCGGTTTTTGTGGTAACTAATTAAGCTAATGGTGCGGGTATTAGATAGAGAAGTATTGTGATCCACATTCATCGATAAAATCACACAACAAATAGCCTAAAGTTCTCTACTAATACATGGTTCTCAATTGGCTGGACTTGGTAAGTAATAAGGGTTGGTTTGATAAAATTAAAAGTTTATATATTTTTGTTAATAATTTTAAAAGAATTAATAATTAAATTAATTTTTAAAAGATAAAATATTTTTTAAATTTATTTTAATATATTTTTTAATTAAATTAGTTTTTTAAATACTACAAATTAATTAAATTTGTTTTTTAATTATTCTATCCACACTTTTTTTTATCAAAGCACTCACTTTTCGTTAATGATTGATGATATAAAATATTAACTAATAGTATATATGATACTTAATATGTCCAATTAGATGATAATCAAATATGTTTATAAAAATTTATTAATCTAGCCGTTAAAAATTTTTGAAAGACAAATTTAAAGAATGTCTTATCTTTTAGAGACTAATTTGACTATTGATCCGTTTTTAAAAGTTATGAATGGTTTTAAAAATATATAAATAAAATTTTTTAAAATTGTCTTATATTTATCAAAATTAAAAAATCTAATATAACATCATACATTAGTTAATATCTAAATTTAATTCTTATATTAATGTCTATTATAATATTTTTTAATTTTAAAAATTATTTTATCAGTAGTAATAGTGATAAAAACTTAAAAAGTGTGTGAACAACATATATATGTGCCACAGAATTTCTTCACCTAATGAGTTTTTACATACAACAAATAGAATTTAAATCTCCAATATATATTTTAGTAGATTAATAAATTAATCACTAAATATATACCTTGCATAAATTGATATGATAAATCATACCTATTAATTCGCTTAATCGCCATTAATAAAGAATGGCCCAAAGAATTATGAATAATTATGAATAATTATTTTTTATTAATTATTTTTAAGTAATTTTTATTATAAAATTATATTTTATTTTTTAAAATTTAATATTTATAATTAAAAAATTATAATTTAATATTTAAATTTTAAAATTAAAAGATTGATTAATATTAACTTAAGAATAATTGATTTCTCAATTAAATTTTAGAAATATTTATGCTTTCACAAAATAACATTTATTTATGATGAAAAGTCATTTTGGTTTAATTAATATTAAAATTTCATTGTATCGATCTTTAAGTGGAATATAATCTACTACTCAAGTACACCATGACTACGAAGATTTTCTCTTGGCCCAATAAGCAATATATGAATGCCACCTTAAGTGCCACTCATTTCAAATGCTGGATACACATCATGAATTTTTCATTTATTTTTAACATGGATAATACTAATGGAACACCGAACACTTCACTCGTGGGTAAGATAATTACATGTGTCATTAGTCATTAATTACACACTAATTGGTTGGTGTTTTGATGACGTATGTTGGATAACCCACTTGCAGAGCATTTTGTCTTTGCTTTCCAATAGGCCCAAAAGTAAATATATAATTACTGAAATAATTACTGTGACTCTGTGAGATTTAAATATGCTTTAGTAAAACAATAGCTTTGGTAAATCCGTTGCATTTCTCAACCAGCAATAATGTGTGTGAGAAAATCTATAGTACAATTTTCATATCCTGCATGCACAGTAACACGGGATACGAAATACTAATACAGATACAAAACATACTGATGATATACAAATTTTAAAAATTTTTAAGATGAGAGCTAAATATATATAAAAAATATAAAGTATTTTTTAATAATATTTTAATATTTTAGTATTTTATTAAAATATAAGTTAATTTTTAATTATTTTAAAATTTTATATTAATTATATAAAATATTTTAAAATATTTTTATTTTAATAAATAATAATATATTATTTTTAAATTTATTTTAAAAATACATGTTAAGAATATGGTTGGATACACTGACAGGTAATGATATTTAAGTGTGTCTAAACGTATTTAAAATTTTTTTTTATTAAAACACGGTTAAATATAACAAGATACTAGAGGTAGCAAAACAGGTTGAACCCGTCGGACCGACCCGTCGAATTCACTAAAAAATGCATACGAGTTCGGATTTGGAACCCGTCAAACTAAAAAAATTCACCAAATCCACACCACCGAACTAAAAATTTTTATTTTTTATTTTATTAAATAAAAGAGTGACTACTACTACAAAATTAATAATTATATAATTCTCAAACACTTTTTTTCATTTTTCGTTTTTATTCTTTTTTGTTATTAACTTTATTTATTTATTTTATAATTTTGTATATATACTTAAATTATGTAATTTATTTTTTAAAATAAAGATAATTTTATTGACAAATATTATATATTTTTAATAATTTTATTGAAATTAAAAATTAAAAAAAAAGATAAAAAATTATATTATAATTTGATTATTTTTTATTTGTATTTAATTTTTTAATTATTATTTTTGGTTAATTTTAATGAATTTTATTTTTAAAAAAAAGTCAAGCGGACTAGTCCGGCCCGCTGTTCCATCAATCTGCCATAAAAGGGGGCAAACTAACATTTTAAACTCACCTTAGTTGGCGAGACGAACAGCCCTCCGCGTTTATAGTGCGCGCTTAGACGAACAGGCCGGTTCATTTTACCACCCTTATAAAAAATATTTGTCAGACAAATATCAATAAATATCGCATCCGATACAATAATTCATCAAAATATCCGTTATTCATAGTTGATATCAATATCAAGCCAATTATTGAAGCATTATATGTGATAAGAAAACAATGATGAATTCTTAATGGTAAGAATGGGCTAGAATTGCTTATTTTTATTTATTAATTTATTTTTTTAATTTAATAATTTAATAATATTTTTTTAGTTTATACTTTAAATATTAATAATTAATTATTAGCTAAAAATAATAAATTATACTCATCCTCATAATTCTTTTTCGTCTTTTATTTTTTAGTTTTTATCAATCATATTCAAAATTTCAGCGGATATCGTTCAGAGATAAATTTGTTGGTGCCTCAACAAGAAGAGTTTTGGAGGTTACTGATTCTCTTGATAAGGATAAGATGGCTACAGTAGTTGGTAAGTAAGGCGATTCGGAGATACCAACTGTGACGTTCACTGAAGAAGTAAAAGAGATATTAGCAGAACCCTACAAAGATGTCATCGTGATCAAAACTCACCTACTGAAGGATTGTCAATGGATTCTCGAGTACAAAAAGAGCTTGATAAAACTAGTGCAACAACAAACTTGGAGAACCAATCTCAACAGAAGAATGATGGTTCTGCGGCGAAATCCAAGAGAAGACACTTGAAGATAGGGGTCCATCAACGTGAGGTAGGATGATTGAACATTCCAATCATTTAATTTATTTTTATGGATTGTGACCATTTAAATATTATTAGTTGAAATGTAAGGGGTGTCAAATAAGAAGTCTCGGGTGCACTGTAGTTGGTACGAAAATTTCAACTAACTTTTTTTATTTTGGTGGAAACTCATATTGGGTTTGAAACTATGAAAATTTTTTGGGAGAGATTAGACTATTATCCTGTAGGGATTGTAGATGGTGTTGGATATAAGGGGAGAATTTGGTTCTTCTCTGCTAATTTAAATTTTCTTGTAAAATTCTTTAGGGTATGAATCAATGGGTAACTTTGAAAATTGATGGTGGTGGGAGAAGATGGATCTGCAGTGCGGTTTATGGCAGCCCTCAAGCCACTAATAGAGTAGAATTATGGAGTCATCTACTTGATATTGGTTTGTGCATTCAGGACCGTGGGTGGTAGTTGGGTATTTTAATGGTATTTTGAGTATTCATAAGGTGAAGGAGGTAATTTCTATTCGAATCGCAGTAGTATCTTTGCAAGTACTCTAGATTCTTGTGGTCTTTTTGATCTGACAATCTCTGAAAGACGGTTTACTTGGTTTCGTAAAATTCAAGGAAACAAAGAAATTGCAAAGATATTGGATAGAGCTTGCTGTACTACAGAATGGCGCCTTCTTTTTCCAGAAGCTTTTTTTGAAGTTCTCAGTCGTTCTCACTCTGATCATTGTCCCCTGCTTATCCAATGTCAATGAGTTCCTATCAAGAAAAGAAACCAGCCTTTTAGATTCCAAGCGGCATGGGAAACACATCCTGATTACAAGGTCATTGTTCAAAAATCTTGGGATAGTACAGACTTTGGCATCCATAGGAAGTTGCTCGGGTGATACGTGGTCAGAGGGTATTTTTGTCATCTTAGAGTTAAGGGACGGAATGATAATCTTGTCATATTCAAGGATATGAATTCTAGAAGAATTATGCCATGCCAGTCTTCGACATCAAGAAGACCAAGAGTCCGTCTCAAAAACAGTGGTGCTGAAAGGTCAACAATTCATAAGGCCCATTGGGCTAAGGCAGGACAACTAGAAGCCCAATAAAGCTTTTCAAATTCAATGGGAAGCATAATTTTTATTAATTTTCGAATTTTTAGTAATTTATTTTAATCTGTTTTGCTGTTAGAGTGTGCTGGAAGATATCATATTTGATATATAAAAGTGGGTATGAATGGCTATTGAAGAAGAAATTTGGTTGGAATGATAATAAAAATTAGCTTTGGCTTTGGCGCTTGAGAATATCGGAGAAGATAAAGTGTCTGCTCTGGCTTTGCCTCAACAATGGAATTTCCACAGCTAGTTACCGGTTTCAAAGAGGTCTTTCTACTTCTAATTTTTGTCAGAGATGTTATCTTGCTCTAGAGGATGTTAACCATTGTTTTAGGACTTGCCAAAAAACTCGTCAGATTTGGATTAGTTTAAACTTGGGAATGACCGCTGAGGACTCTAGTTTGAATTTTGTGTCTTGGATTCGTTCTAACCTCAACAAAAAAGAGTTTCTCTTTGCAGCGACTTTTTGGTGGATTTGGAGGGATAGGAATAATGACATCTTCCATCAAGATGATCCATGGAGTAAGGAAAAAATTGTTCACTTAGTTAAACATGTTGCTCGAGATTTCTCTGATGTTGTTACCACCCAAAAACATATTATTCCTTCCTCTTTGCAATATAACTGGGAATCACTTCCAATGAATGTCTGTAAAGTGAACTGCGATGCAAACGTTTTTGAAAATGAGCAATTAGCTGGCTTTGAATGTATTATAAGAGAGAGAATGGGAATTTGGATAAAAGGTCGTTCTGCAGTATACCTCTTTTTAGTGTTCCCTATTGTGAGCGTTATGCTATTTGGAGAGGGCTTGTTATGACTTGGGATTGCGAGTGTAAAGAGGTCATATGTGAAACTGATAATCTTAATGTGTTTCTTCTTATTTTGCAAGGCACAACCAGCATGATTAGGAATGACTTTGATATGCTTGGAGAGCTACTTTAATGCTCATCCAGTGCGCAGTAAACAGAGCGGCTGATTTAATGGCTAAGACTACTACTTTAAACAAGCAGGTGTACCTAGAGTGGTTACTGTCCCCTAATAATTTTGACATTATTATTAAAGAGAAATACTACTCTTTTTTTTGTCCTTTTTCTTTGTATTATGTTCCGTCACAAAAAAAATGGCCAAATTCAAATAATATGCTCTTTGATTTGTAACTATGCTATCTATAATTTTTTTTCTATAATAACTCATGTCAATTTCAATCTTCTATTTAAAAGATTTATTTATCACGTAAGAACAGAATACATTAACCTCCCATAAATTTGCTCTAATTAATTGTAATGATGGGCTCATTTTTAAGCATGCATATCTTTGCAACGGGTGGATCCGTGGCGCAATGGTAGCGCGTCTGACTCCAGATCAGAAGGTTGCGTGTTCGATTCACGTCGGGTTCAATTTATCGTCCACCAAGACTGCAATACGAGGCCCATATCATATGTGAAATTTGTAACTCCGAAAATTATACATAAAGCCCCTGTTTCATCCATATTTACCCCTTAATATGAAGCATTATTCTGCTCTGAAGTTATTATCGTTGTGACAAAAAGGACTCATTTAGTTACGACTTACGAAGGCAACCTGAAAGTGAAGGGATTCAAAAAATAAAGGCCGCAATTATATGTCTTTAAATATTTGACGTGGCACAAATATGTCTATCTTAACAAGAGCGTTATCATGTGAATATCAATCATTACAATATATATTGAATTTTAAGCGTTGCTGACGGGCTTAAACATTAATAATAATGCTATGTTTTCCCAAATGTTTGAAATTACCGATTGAAAAGACCAATTTTTATCTTTCAGATTGAACAAGTAAGTTGAACTCTAAAAAGGAGGCGTTTTAAGGAGTTTTGACATTTTGGAAAGTTAAACAAGGGTTCTAGTTTGGTTTTGAAAATAGAAGTTGGGGTTGGGGACTAACTTAGGGAAAGTAGTTACACAAGAATTGTGTTGCATATATGGAGAAAAAACCGTTGGGACAGGCTTGAAAAATTAACACATCAAAAGTGGAGAGAACCTCTAAGATTAGCCACCAGTAATATTATTATATTATTGTTTTGTGAATGTGACACTTGTCCCTTCTTAAAGCTTTAGTGTCTTGCTTCTCTTAAACTTAATTTGTATTAAATTATTAAGAAATTTAGAGCTGATGAATACGTAGACGATAAGAGTAGGCTACCAACCTAATATACCTTAACTTCCCTTTCTAACTCCCAACTTCTTTTACTTCTGTTGCTTGCATTCCTTTGTCTGAAATACCCAATTTACCCCCTCAAATTTAATTTGAATTTTTTATGTGCCTATGTTGCCCTTCAAGAACAAACATCAATGAATAGCATTATTAGCTTTTAGCTATAACTATCAGCAGTACTATATAGAGTGAACATGGTAAATTATACTATTATTATTGATCGAACGGGAAATTAATGAAGGATAAAAAATGACAAGAAATATATAATTTGTAATAACTCTTTAGTACATCAACAATCGCCATAATTATTTGTCCTCGTCCTCCTATTAACTAACCTACAACCAAGTCGAATTTGTAGATAAATTAGGTTTTATTGATTTCCAACATAATTTTGAGAGCTAGCTCAAATCGATTTCACTAGATTAATTGAAAATGAGCCATCAAACCAATTTATTTTAAAATAAAAATAAATCGTAATAAATTAATTAAACATTGAAAAATCAATCAAAAGATCATTTAATCGATTAAATTGATTTAATTTTCTAATAATTAATTAGTTTAAAATAACAAAATATAAAAAAATTTAAAAAACATATATATTTATATATAAATATATTATATTATTATCTCAGATTGAGTTAAATTCTTAATTCTTTAAATTTTTAAAGGGTCAAACCTAGAAGAAGGCAAAAGTGAAGTTTTAGGAAACTAGAGAGGGCATAGGTGGAATGAAGTGTGTTATTTAAAAGCGAAGGAAGAAGTGCCTCATTTCAAATGTGTGTTGGATCTCCATATTCCTATATATCTTTACGTAAACAAAAAACAAACACAAAACAAGAACCGCAAATTGAAGACGATGAGCTGCTGCATTGATATTATTCTTCGGTGCTGCTGCCACACCCTTATTTCTATGCTGATCCTGTTCCTCTTCATGGTTGGATCATCTAATGGAGAAGATATTAATAACAACCCTTTGTTTGAGTTTTCAAGCAGAGATGAAGTAGTGCAAATGAATGGCTATGGAGAGGAGAAGCTTTCCACTGTCCTCATCACTGGCTCCCTTAATTGTCAGCCCACTATTCCAGATCAATACCAACCTCATGCATGGCCAATACCAGGTACCCTTTACTTTCAATTAATCAAGTTTGTTTCTTATATTATATTCCACATTAATACATACATTATATATCAAATAAATAAGGTTATATATTAGGATCCTCCCGTCCTTACATATGTTTTTCGTTAAGTGAAAATTTATATACAATTGTCTTCGTTGATAGTTAAAAACTATTAGATAATTTGTCAGAAGTTTGTTATCTAACAATTCTCGATTATCAACTTCACATAAAAATAACTGCACATAAATTTTTATTACTTTTTCATTATTTTATATATTGATTGAATCAAATTAAGATGAAAAGAATAAGTATTACATAGATAGGGCGGATAAGGTTCTTCTTAGCTTGCTATCTACGGTTTAAAAAATGGAAATGGAAAAGAAAAAGAATAAGAAGAATTGAAGAAGAAGGACCGTTATACTATTATTTTCCATGATAGACGAATTCGGCAGTTGGTGTTCCATTGTTTGGTGACAAACAAAATAAAGGTCTTGATTTACCGCCAAGTTGGTAAAATTTCTACTTCGGGAAATTAACGATTTAAAGATAAAGCTTTTTGTTTCATGTTTACTGATGAATCGCATTGGAGAATATTATTATTATTATTATTATTGCTGGCTGCTGAGATGTCTATGATTGATTGCAATACAAATGAAAAAGAAATAAAGATATATGGTGCCATTTAATTTTGAATAATGCATGAAAAGCCAACAATCTAAGGGAAAATTCTCTATTGTTATTATTATCATGATAGTGGCATCAAGGGAAATAATTAATTAGTTAATTATAACTAATGAGAAACAGATATATAATAAAAAATAAAAGGTTATTTTAAAGTGATGATAAATTTCACTCCCAATAAAGTGTGGTGCTATACACTCAAAATGTTAATGATATACTTTTAAATATCAGATAAAGAATGAATAGTTTATGATTTTGTAAAATATAGATTAGTATTTCACTGTGTGTGTGTGGTCATTTTAGTAGTTGATTGCTTTTCATGATAGGTTCAGGCGTGCTAGATATAGTTGTTAAAGCTCTATAATTTAACTAATTAAATAATGTAATAATATAGTATGTATTGATGTCTCTAACAAAAAAAAAAAAAATAAGTAGTTGTACGTATATAGTATGTGTTGGGAATAAGACACCATTCCCCCTTGAGAAAACACCTTTGACAGAGAAATAAAATAGACACAATCACAACACAAGAATTTAACGTGGAAACTCCAATTACCGGAGAAAAAACCACGGCCGTTGTCAAATGACAACCAGAGAATATCACTATGTGAAAATTGTTACAACACATAGACTTCTTTCTCTCACCGGCACCCCAGTACACCCACACTCTCTCAAAGCAAATATCTAACTACACCTCACAACACTCTCTAATCAAAGAGTACAGAGAAAAAGAAAAATAAGATACAAGCTTAAAGTGTTTCTGACTGGTGCAAAAACAAATGGAGAACTTAGCCTCATATTTATAGCCTAGGCCACCCACTCCATTTGCCATCCTAAGCAACGTGGGACTAATTCAACCAAATCCTAACAATCTCCACCTTGATTGAAATAGTCACACATCTTCAGCTTCCATTGTCAACACCGACAATTCTTTGCTGCCATTGTCTATACCGACAATCATAGTTCAGAGAACTATCATACTCCACCATGAAAGTATACTCACTTGGAATTAGACCACTCCAAGCATTTCGCCTTGGTACAGATCGAAACCTTGCTGAAAATTCATGGTGCAACTTCCAAATTGGCTTTTCCTGGAAGTTCTTCAGCCATCGACCTAACTCCGCCACACACCTTGCATCTCAACGCCAACCAATGCCCGTGTGCAATTGTGGACCCGATTGTCACAACTTATCCTTATCCATGGCAGTGCGGTAATACCATGAGGATACTTCTTGTCTTCAACGCCTTGTGCAAACCTGATTGTATCAACACATCCTTGACTTGTACTTGCCACAAGCCAAAATTGATTCTTCCATCAAATTTCTCTATTTCAAGCTTCACAGCACTTGAATATCCTGACATTGTTACAACCGTATACTAGAATAGTATAACTCAACTGTAGACCGTGCACTAGGAAGGGTCCCCAGGAAAGAGAGGTGGGTCACAATGGACACACTTAAATATCAAGTCTTTCCTTAGCCAGAACTTTTTCCAAACTGCACTCTCACAGTGTCACACTGCCTTCCAGCAACAACAACAGCAACCAAAGATCAACCTCAAGCTACAGGACAAAATTCTTTTCTGATGTGGAAGGTCAGACTAGGCTGCAACCACAGAGCATACTAAGAATAAATCCCACCGAATCGAAGCTCTGATATCACTTTGTTGGGCCAACCGTGGGGAGCTCTCGACAATCGGGGAGATTCCGGGGAGGAATCAAGTGAGAGAACATAAGATGAGAAGACACCACATCTAACTCAAAACCTTAAGGTGTCAAGTTAATGGGTCTCTCATCTTATAAACTCATCACTCTTTCTTGCTTTCTTTGATGTGGGACTAACTTCGACACTCCTCACACTTGCAACACTAACAATCTCCCCCTCAAGTGTGAGCCTTCACATCAAGCATCAACTCCCCTCTAGCTCCTCCACCACCACGAGTATTCGTCCATCACACCGCCGCAAAACACCGCGGGACACCCCGCCCGGACCACCTTTGCCGGGAAGACTTTCGATGCTTCACCTTGAATACCCCTTAAAACCACCAGACCGATTAACCATCGGCTCTGATACCACTTGTTGGGAATAAGACACCATTCCCCCTTGAGAAAACACCTTTGACAGAGAAATAAAATAGACACAATTACAACACAAGAATTTAACGTGAAAACTCCAATTACCGGAGGAAAAACTACGGCCGTTGTCAAATGACAACCAGAGAATATCACTATGTGAAAATTGTTACACCACATAGACTTCTTTCTCTCACCGGCACCCCAGTACACCCACACTCTCTCAAAGCAAATATCTAACTACACCTCACAACACTCTCTAATCAAAGAGTACAGAGAAAAAGAAAAATCAGATACAAGCTTAAAGTGTTTCTGACTGGTGCAAAAACAAATGGAGAACTTAGCCTCATATTTATAGCCTAGGCCACCCACTCCATTTGCCATCCTAAGCAACGTGGGACTAATTCAACCAAATCCTAACAGTATGTTATATGTTATAACATAGATACTATTAACTATTAAGTTATTATTAACATGCTTGCTGCTAAGTGCTAAGAGAAAGAAGTGAAATAGTAATGATAAAGGGAGAGTCTTGTTACAATATTCCATTATTTTTTATCCGATTTGGTAAAATTTTTGTTTTATTTTATGTTTGGTAAATCAAAAAGATAAAATATTTAACTTATGTTTGTAGTTTTTAAAATAAATGGATGCTTTTAAAAGTAATTAAGAATTAATTTTTTAAAATTAACTTATGCTTATTAAAATTAAAATGTTTAATATAACTTCATACATTAATTAATATTTAAATTTAATTTTTATATTAATGTCTATTATATTATAAAGTATTTTTAATTTAATTTACTAAATATAAATACTGTAATTTATAAAAAGGTTATTTTTTAAAATTAACTTTTATGTTATTTTTAAAAATTAAGGCTTTAATATGCACCTTGCATATATATTTACATTTTATACGTCGTATGTCTATTTGTATTTTCGTTTTCCTTTATATTTATTGAATGCTACATTTTGCCAACTATGTTATATCTACCATGTTTAATAACGAAAAATGATATGGCACTCAATCTCAAATTAATTAAATAATAGCGTGCCAAGATATATCATCAAATATAGGGATAATCTTTAAAATTGAGAAGCTTTCATCTCGATCTTCATAAGATAATCATTACATGCCAGCAGTAAGTAAAATATGTAATTAAAAGAGATAATTCGTCAAAGACAATGGATAAAAAATAATAATATATGAACAACACATGCATGTTTTGCATTGAGGAGAAAAGAACACCTTCTGCTATATATTTGATTTTGATCAATGTCATGGACCCATAGCACATTATATTGCTGAATATATATAAAATATGAATTATCATATATTAATACCTCATAAAAGAGGTCAAAATCAAGTTATATATTGCAAGCCAGCCATATGACTTTTAAGTTGACAAGGATGGTAATAGCTAATAATAAGGCTCCTAAAATTTTTTTAAGAATAATCTTACGTAATTAGTAAATACTATTATTTTTAGTTAGTACTTAATTAATAATAATTTAAAAAATTTACTTAAAAAATATATAATTTATATTTATATTTACTAAAATTTTATAAATAGATTAATATAGTTTATATTTATATACTCCAAAAATTTTCATTTTTCAATACTTTAGTGGTTCAATAATTTTGTACGAACAAAAAATTGATTCTTTTAATTTTTTTTAACAATTGAATAAGTAAAGTGTGATCTCTCATTATTAATTTTATAAATAAGACTAAAAATAAATATAAAAAAAATAATAAAAAATTAAATATCACACTTTACACTCTCAATTTTTTTTGAACAATTAAGAGGATCCATTCTTGTACGGACATGTATCATCTTTCTCACCTATTTGATATTTTGATTGAATTATTTAATATAACGTGTATTTATTCATATTTTGGCGATCACCTGTATAACTTTACACGAAAACATACATCTATCTTTTAGTAAGTAGCTATCTATAATTTGTTAATGCTAATTCTAAGATTCATATATATGCAGGGGCTTCTGTGGCTGTGAACTGCCACAGCAATGGGAGGAAGCGGAGAGGCAGAACGGCGGCGGTAGCAGTAGGCGTGACGGATGAGTTTGGAGATTTCATGGTGGAGCTGCCTTCCTACTTGCACGCAATTCCTAACTTGGAAAAGATATGCAGAGTGAAAATAAATGAGATTCCAAAGGGATCAATGTGTGGTGTGATGAACAAGAGACAGAAGAAGAAGAAGCAACTCAGCCTCACTTCCTTTGGGAATGGCATCCGTACCTACTCTGCCGGAGACATTAGGCTCCATCACGCACCATTCAAACACAGCAATTGAAGCCTTCGTTATTACTTACTTATATTATAATCATTCACATTTATTATTTGCATTGTTATATTAGTAACTAGTAAGCTAAGAGAGAGCACCCTATAGGATGGCGCTTTAGTCACAGTTATTGGGTTGCATTGCATGTCTTTTACAAAACCCTCCCATACATGGTACAAAAATGGCACCCTTCTTGTTGTTGTTGTATTTGTAAAATATATATACGTGCCTGCCTCATATTTGAGATTTTTGTTTTTTTTTTAAAATATTTTGGTCTTGAAGAAAATTATAGTGTCCTAAAATTGTTCAACAAAGAAAAACTAGTTAATGGAGTATTCACCTTAATGAAGCACAAGAAGTTCAACTAACATTATTACGGCAGAGCACAGCTCAACCAAATAAAAAAAAAAGGGAAAAGTCTCGGAAGCTATTAATTTTTTAAAAAGTTGGTCAGTATTTAACTATAAAAAAATTAAATAATTCTATACTATTAGATTTAATTTCACACTATTAAAAATATTATTAATGATCAATTAATAGTTACAAAATACAAAAATTACTTATCCCTAACACTCCTATAAAAAAAACTAACAACTGAAAAGTTAGCGAGATTTTTGAAAGTCTTATAGTCAGCAACAACAAATCAAAGAAACGTTACTATAATATATAGGTATGTTAGTCTATATTTCACTTGTTAAAATCAAATATAAAAGAATAGATCCCACCTCAATCAACTCGAATTTTGATAAATTCGACAATATTTTTGTAAACATTGAAGAATTCTCTGTTATATTATAGTCATATATCATAGTAAGGTGGGTTACAAATACTTTTAAGGAGTATTTATTTTTAAATATTGAAATTAAAATTGAGAGATTAAAATTTTATATTGTGTTTGGTAGTTTGAAATAAATTTTAGTATTGATCTACAAAATTTTAATTTCTTTATTAGTCTCTAAAAAAGAAAGATAGAGTCAAATCTAACTCTTAATATCTATATTTATCTTAAACTAAACATAATACTTAAACATAACTCAATCTAGTACATTTTATATTAAACACAATATAAAAACTTAATTTAGTTTTAGTCTCACAATCTCTATCCCTCAATTTACGTCTCTCAGTTTCAATCTCCTATCTAAACGCAATTTTATATTATATTTGTTGATTAATCCAATTACTCTATTGATTATACTTTGCATTATTTGATTACTTGAAAAAAAGATTGTAACTAAATAAGGTCAACATATGAGAGAGATAAATGAGGCTACTTTATAAATTAATTGTTACATTGTATTATTTTTATGCCATAAATATTAAATAAATGGACAAAAGTACATATGAAAGAGTTTAAGATGGACAAATATACATTCTAATTAATCAAAATACTCAATATACGTCCCAAAACTTGGTAATAATGGACAAAAATGACACGTCATTAGTGAAGTGTCATTAGTAAAGTTCTATTTCTATTAAGTTTAGTGCCTACGTGATTGTGTAGCGTGATAAAATAGACTCTTTAGTGAGGTTTATGTGAAAATAATCAAATTTGACAAATTAAAAGAAAAATTCTAAATAAAATTGGGTGCCCTAATTATACATCACTTTAACAAGTTATACAAACTCATCAAACCCAACATCCCAAATCAATGTACAAACTAATTATCAATGTCTTTTAGTTACTAGTTTCTAAATTTATTCTAACAATCAACTTCAACATCACCTTTATATTGGTATCATTGCTATTTCTCTCTTCATTGATATTTGCATGTCTTTCTATAGAGAATGAATCAGCATCAACCAAAATTTCTATTAACAATGAAGGCACAACAGTTAGTGTATACATATTTTATAATGTGAGTGTTGTAAGAACCATTTATCTGAATTTTTCACTGTTCGTAACTTTAATAGTATAGCATCCATGTTATGGTAGCATTTATCACTATTAAAAAGATGTTTCTTTTTGTTTCTCTTCGTCACACCTCCAACAGAAGATCCACCGATATTACTAAAGTTATTCTCCTCATATATTAGTTTTGATTTAATTTTGAACCTGGACTGAGTTTTACCTCTAATCTATCGATTTTGCAAGCCACTACAATTGAATTAAGAGATAGAGTTTATTTAGAAATTGGAATATCCAATTTTATTGGGAAGTTTTATTTTTTTTTAATTTATTAAATTAGATTATTTTCACTTAATTCTCACTAAAGAGTCCACTTTATCACCTCTTCATTCTATCCAATTAGACACTAAATTTAACGACAAGAAGCCCACTAATAATATGGTTTTTTTTTTTCTATCCTTACTCATCTGTTGGGAATACAATAAATATTTTCGATCAATTAGAATGTATATTTGTCTATCTTAAAGTTTCATGTATTTTTTTATTCATTTACTCTATAAATACCATAAGATTAGGACAATTTCTTTTATTGTAGAAATCCTCGTGCAATACAATGGATGTGCATACCGGGTAAAAAAATTTAATATGAATTTGAAATTGATATATTTTTACTAAAATGGATCTGTTAAATGAAATATCTATATATGATATATATTAAGGGTGAACGTGGACCGGATCGGATCGGATATAGTCAAAATTTTGATTCAATTCGCACTAAAATTATCAAATTGGATCGGATTCAATATCCGTAGTTTTTAAGATTGGATCCGATCTGATCCGATCCACATATTTGCGGATCGGATCGAATCGGATATCAGATATATCCGCAAAACACAAAAATATTTTTAAAAACTTATTTTTATTAATATAATATCAATAAAATTGATTTTTTCTATTCTTTTAAATATGTTTACTATTAAAGTAATATTAAATACATTTTTATTAAATAATAAATTAAAATAATACAACATATATGATAATTATTAGTTGAAATAAAACATAAAAAGAATATTTATTTATTTATTTTTTATTTTTGCAGATACGCGGATATGCGATTACCAACACAAAATCCACAATCCGATCCGATCAATGTGCGGATCCCGATCCGATCCGAAAGTCTTGCAAATCGGATCCATATCCGCAATTTTCAAATCGGATTCGGATAAACACCGCGAATATACAGATCAGATACGATGCATGAGCACCTGACGCCGGGACGTCGCTTGGGCCACCAATCTTGGCGAGGTTAACAACCCCACTATGGTGAAAGTAGCCAAGAACCCACCTTGGTTGGCTAAGTCAAGGATGCACCTCTTACTCTCAAAGAGTTTAGAGAAAAATAAGCACACAGCTTATTTCAATATATAACTCAATCAATTCAACTCATAAACAAAAAGGGTACATACGCATATTTATACTAGTAGGGGAGGGGGAACCTTCATAACTCGGGCGATGTGGGACTAACTCATAACACAATATAATAATATATGTTAAACTAGACTACTTTAATTAATATTTCTAATAACCTAATAAATGCTCCTATATCATTCTTCTTGGGTTGGAAAGGGTTCCTACATTATCCTCTTTGGGTTGAAAAAGGCTCATCTTGTATTGGCAAAACATTCCATTGGTGAGTGTAATTGAAAAATGTGAAAAGACATAGCTCAGCTTGATTCTTTTGACCATCTACATGTTGTAACGGAGTTAATACGATCTTCTTGCCATCTTTGATAAAGGAGTATGTATTTTTGAAACCATCATGAATAGCTCGACGATCATATTGGCAAGGACGTCCTAACAGTAAATGACACGCGTCCATCGGAATGACGTCACACCATACTTTATCCTTGTATTTGCTTCCCATAGAAAATTGGACACAACATCGCCTTGTTACTTTAACTTCATTCTCCTTTTTTAACCAATGCAACTTGTAAGGATGAGGATGTAACTCGGTTGGAAGCTTCAGTTTGTCTACCATATAATTTGAAACAACATTTTCACAACTTCCACTGTCTATGATGACCTTGCAAACCTTCTCTTCAACAGTGCATCTTGTGTGAAAGATGTTGTGGCGTCGCCAACTCTCATCTTCTATTACCCTTGCAGTATTCAAGTTTCGACAAACTACTAAAGCTTCTCCACAATCGGGTGGAACTTCTTCAATAACATAGTCAACCTCACCTTCCTCCTCTTTCTCCTGAATTGGTTCTTCATTAACCTCTTTCTCGACAAGAGTGATAACCCTTCGGTTTGGACAATCAGCAGTAATATGCCCAAAACCTTGACATTTGAAACATTTTCTACCTGATGATCCACGCTCCTTGTTGCCCTTAAAAATTCCTGTCTTCACTTGTTGAATATCAAGGATGACTTCTTTGTCCTTCGGCGACTGAGTGTTATTCCTCTGTGTTCTTTGCTTTTCAATTTTTAATGACAGCCTAATGACATCATTCAAGATCCAATATGGTTGCAGCTGAACGACATCTGAAATTTCTGTGTTCAGTCCTCCAAGATAACAAGCAATTGTTTGTTCTTCAGGCTCTTGAATGTCACAATTCATAAGCAGCTCTTCGAAGTCAATTATATATTCTTCCACAGATAACGACTTTCGCCTCAAATTATGAAATTTAATGAATGTGTCTTGTCTGTAATGTTCAGGAAGGAACTTGCATTTGAGCTCATGACGCATTTTTTCCCATGTCTTGATCTTTCTTCTTCCTTCTCTTTCTCGCTGACGCTTGAGATTCTCCCACTAAACTGACGCATGCTTCTTCAACTTGGTTGCTACAAGATTCACGCGCTTGTCGTCTGGAATGTCTTTTAACTCGAACACTCTTTTTACTGTGCAAAGCCAGTCGATGAAATCATCTGGTTGGAGTCTCCCTTCAAACTCAGGAACATCAAATCTTCAGACGAAGAAGAATAATGAAATGGATTTGCATTATCTTCTTCACTAGAAGAATTGTCATCACTCTGCCTGCCATGATTATTTTGAGCAGCTTCATGTTTTGCAAGTTGCTCTTGCAACTCCTTAACTTGACGACATAATTTGAGTAGTTCTACGCTTTGGAGCCATCTTTTACTACTATGCAATGAGGTTGATGCTTGGTGTCGATGTTATGATGATGCACAATGATGATGGGAATGCACCAATGATGATGGGAATGAATGATAATCACCAACAAAAAGGCATAAGAAGAAAAAAGAACAATTTTACTGGAGCAAGTCAACGACCGACCTTGCTCTGATACCAAACTGACGCCGGGACGTCGCTTGGGCCACCAATCTTAGCGAGGTCAACAACTCCACTATGGTGAAAGTAGCCAAGAATCCATTTTAGTTGGCTAAGCCAATGGTGCACCTCTTACTCTCAAAAAGCTTAGAGAAAAATGAGCACACAACTTATTTTAATATATAACTCAATCAATTCAACTCATAAACAAAAAAGGTACATACGCATATTTATACTAGTAAATGAGGGAAAACCTTCATGACTCGAACGATGTGGAACTAACTCATAACACAATATAATAATATATGTTAAACTAGACAAATTTAATTAATATTTTTAATAACCTAATAAATAATCCTGCATGAGCACCTAGTTATATTTCTTTTCGCAACTTGCAAACATAGCTAACACAATTCGCAGATGGTGAAAAGTAACTATTGATCTAGAAGTTTTTTTTTTTTTTCTCAAATTGTGAAAAGTATAATTATTTTTTGAAACCCACTTTACAAATTGAAAAAAACTTTCCATCAGTTCATGTTTTTCACAAATGGCAAAAAAACTGCTGCTAGCACAGACACATATCTCCTACCAATGGCCAATATTAGTGGATTATATTAATTTCGTTTCTATATAGAAATTAATTTCTGGACAGTTTCCGTCCGTGAAGCGCTTTATTTGAAGAAGAATGTCATGTGAGGTGACGTTCCGATCAATTAAGAGTCAATAAAGTAAGCATATTTGCATAAAGAAGTAATGAAACAAAGGAAGTAAGGAAGAAAGCATGCATCTATAAGCATAGCCCAATATAGATCCAATCATAATCCCATGGACCTACGGGATTTGGATCCTGGACTGCTGCCTCGCCCCATACATATAGCCTTTTCTAAACTGAGGACAACACATCTTATTAACCCTTTTTATTCATGTAAAAAAAAACCTTTTATTTTTTATTTTATTTCACAAGTAAAGTTGATCATTTATATATTTGGGTGATGAATACAATACAACACTAGAGATAGATCTTTCTTCTTCAAAAGAATATGTATAATCTTACCAAAAAAAACAAGAATATGTTTAATCAAAATAACGATTCAAATATAAAGATGGAAATTTAAATTAAAATAAATAACGTTGTATATATATGTATATAGATATTATTTTTTGTATATTTTTATCAAAAATAAAAAATTACTTTTTATATATAAAATAAAAAAATAATATTCCAAATCGATTCTTAAAAAATTTGTAGTCAAATAACTTAATTTTCAAAAAATTTTAATCACCAAATTAATATTTAATTTTTTATTTAGTTAGATATATCAATTTTAACGTTAAATTTTAATAAAATATTAGATAAATCACTCTATGTAAACTAACAATGTGATAATTAATTTGTATAATAAAATAGAAATTTAAAAACTAATTTGATAATTAAATTTGTGAAAGATGAAATTATTGGAGGAAAATTGCTATAAAAAGAAAGGAGGTGTGGTGAATGGTGATGCGAGGGAGGAGAGGGAAAACTACCAGCTGCCCCCTTAGCAGTGGCTCCAATGGATCCCGACACCAACAGATGCATAGTATACCATACCAGTACATGATGTGATGACGTCACCACAATGATCGCCATGTTCCTAACTCGTCGGAGAATTTTTCTAATTATTACTCCTTTTTTCCCACTCTCCAAGTGCTTCTTTTAAAGTTCCATTTTTATTCGCAGAATAATAATCACATTCTCGTATTAGTATATTACTCATCACTCATCACATCGATTCTTCTCTTCCCACCATGGGGAATGTGAATGTCAATAATCATAATAATAACGGTGCTACTCATTCAGAAGAAGACGACGAAGACGATGAAGCTTCTTCTTCGGGTACTCTTCCCACACCTCCCACCGAATTGATGGGTCAATCTCCACCCACAAGCCCCAGAGCTACCCATTCTCCCTTCATCTTCGCTCCTCAAGTAAGTTCCCTTTTTCTCCCTTTAATTCTTTATTATTGGGATTTATCTAAAACCCTTTTTCAAATCATGTAGATTGTCCATATCATTTATTAGCAATTCACACAGGTTTTCATTCAATGTTTTCCTTCCCACTCGTTACAATTTGGGACCTAAATTTTGCACTAAGCTCAGACAGACTTTGTTTTCTGCGCATACCACCTGTTTGATGCAAGTCCTGATGTCGATAACCAAGTTTCTAACTTCTAAAGCTCTTTTTATTTTGTTATTTCATTTAATACTTTACAGTTCCACTAATTCCTTCACCATGTGGTGGTGATTTTTGGGTAATTTGATCACTGGAACAAGAGAGGAGGTGAGGTCCATGACATGCTAACCTATGGACCTAAGACTTGGTATTGGCGGCCAATATCACTGTATGGAACCAAACTAAAATTTGCTGAGTGGGAAGCAAGTTGCTTATGGTATTGGTCTATTGGAATTGTTTTTTTAAGGACAGCGTTATAAACAGCTTTCTAGATTCTTGTCCGAATCAAGAATAAATTGTGCTGTCCCTTCCTTGCCCAAGTTGGGGACAGTACTGATTGTGATACTTGAGCTTTCGCAGTTTTCATTATCTGTAATTTATGCTGTTGTACCATTTGGTTTCTACCCTCTTCTAAACTTTGTTCTTGATTTTGTTCCTTTTGAGTACAGGTTCATGTTATAGGTGTGGTCCTTGTTTTATATATTGTTATTGAGAATCTATGTTTCATCATTTGACAATCATTTCCTTTTCTTTTCATAGGCTCCGGTGGTTCCACTACAGAGACCAGATGAGATGCATATTCCAAGTCAATCCTGGTTGCAATCTACCTCAGGGTATGAAGACATGTACAGTGAACTCGGAATTCCAACAATGATTACCTGGAGTTATGGTGGGAAAGAAGTAGCTGTGGAAGGGTCATGGGATAGTTGGAAAACAAGGTTTGGAAACTCTGGTATCATCATGTTTTTCTTCAAAGGCTGTTGTAACTTGGTCAGATTCTGATGTTCCTTGTTGATCAGAATACCATTGCAGAGGTCAGGGAAAGACTTCACAATAATGAAGGTACTGCCTTCTGGTGTTTACCAATATAGATTTATTGTGGATGGACGGTGGAGGTACACTCCGGACTCGCCATGGACACAAGATGATGCAGGGAATGCTTACAATATCTTAGACTTGCAGGTATTATTATTGACAGTGTTAAATTGCAGTCAAACTTGGTATATAACGATCACCATCTGCATAGAAAACATTGTTAATATCAAATTTATGGTAAAGTGGAGCTTTGTTTCGATAACATGATAATTAATGGCATGTGCACATTTCACAAAGTAAATGCCTTGCGATCAAGTTCTAAAAGGGCTAGCCTTTTCATTTTTCAGATTCAATAACCTAGGATTTGTGCAATTTTGTTCCATGAGGGACTATGAATCATTTGTGTATTTAACATTGAACGGCCTTGAACAGAATACATGATTTATGATGCTATACCACAAACAGTTGTCACTACCTATGACTAAGAGAATTGGTTAATTATCTTATATCAATAACATGTTGCTTCGTATTTTTCTTTTTAAAATGTAACTAAGCATAAGTTATGATCACTGGCTAGCTAACCTTTTAATGTGGATGGAATGGTTTCTGTTATAGTTTCTGTCGTTACACAAATTGTTGTTATTCCAATTTTATGCAGCTCCATATTTTTCAATTATTTTCATGGCACTATAGTAGTAACTCAGAAATGGTTGCAGTAAAGGTTTACAATTTCTGGCAGTGGTATGTCTAAATCAAGACACATTATTTTGTTTGATATATGCAGGATTATGTTCCTGAGGACATTGAAAGCATCTCTAGTTTTGAACCTCCTCAATCACCAGACTCAAGTTATAGCAGTTTACAGCTTAGTTCTGATGATTATGCAAAGGAACCACCATTGGTTCCCCCACACTTGCAAATGACATTGCTAAATGTTCCAGTGACAAATATGGAAACGCAACCTCCTATGTCAAGACCTCAACATGGAGTGCTCAATCATCTTTACATGCAGAAAAGAAAGAGCACTCCTTCAGTGGTTGCGCTTGGCACAACGCATCGGTTTCTTGCCAAGTACGTCACTGTGGTGCTGTACAAGTCTCTGCCGAGGTAAAACATGAATGACATGGAGTATAGTCTTCAATAGAAGCTTAAAGTAAAGTATCATACACCTATAAGAAAGAAATGCTTAGTCCTCGATAAGGGCCAATATAAGAATGTAGATATTGTATCACATATTATGCAGTTGCTTGATGGTGATTTGTCAGACTATTTAAATCGGCATCCTTACATATATGGTGATGGTGAAGCGTTTCTCTAAGAATTTTTGTTGCACATTAAAAAAGAAGGAAAATAATTTATTACATGTTCTTTAATTTATTCTTATGTCCACGGCCACGAACACGTAGTTGGAACTTGGAAAATCAGTTTTACATTGTAGCCGATATCGACGAAGAATACGTTTTCATTGGTTATATGGTACTTTTGATAGGTGATTGAGCATGTTATTAGGAATGCCTTTGTCAATCTATGAAACGGGTTTCAAATGTTTGTTAATACAAAGAGTTTAAATATCTACTTAATATACTAAAATTGGGTTTTCCCCTAATTGATGAAAGTGAGGTGTCACTTTCTCGTGAACCCATTTTCCCTCCAAAATGAATGCATTTAATGAATAATGCATAATTATACTAATTTAGGAAAATATCTTTATTTTAATTATATAAAATCAATATTTAATGCATTATTAAACTACTTATCAATTATTGATAAAAAATATTTTTAATTATTTTAATGAATAATGCATAATTATATTAATTTAGGAAAATATCTTTATTATAATTATATAAAATCAATATTTAATGCATCATTAAACTAATTATCAATCAAATATTTTTAAATATTTTAATTATATATTCATTTTAATTATATTCATATCCTTCTAATTCTTATTCATTATCCAATGATTTTATTAGTGGCAAGTTATTAACCCATTTATATTGATAATAATATTAATTTTTTTAGGATAAATATCAAATTCTATTCCTAATATAAAAATATAAAATTTAATTCCTTCCATTTTTATTTTACCACTATAAAAGACCATGTATGCTATAGAAAAAAATATCATTCGTTTACCAATTACTCTTTCATTTGATAGCTTTTACAACAATTCTTTTTCTTCCTATGAGGCGTCGTTGCAAGAAGATAACTATCGTGGACACAAACTACTACACTCTCCAACTTTCGTGCTCATCATTCGGAGCTCTATAAGATATGCTATCTATGAAGTATTTATAAAC
>NC_029772.3:98368113-98371454 GCF_000817695.3 Arachis duranensis | reverse complement strand
TAGTGATTAATATATAGTGACTTATCTATTTATTTACTTAATATATTAAAATTGGATTTTCTCACAACTAATGAAAGTGAGGTGTCAATTTTTTATGAATCCATTTTTTTCTAAAATGAATGTACTATTCTCTCTTCAAAATTATTTTATAAAAATATTTTTATTATAATTAACATTTAATGAATAATGCATAATTATACTAATTTAGGAAAATATCTTTATTTTAATTATATAAAATCAATATTTAATGCATTATTAAACTACTTATCAATTATTGATAAAAAATATTTTTAATTATTTTAATGAATAATGCATAATTATACTAATTTAGGAAAATATCTTTATTATAATTATATAAAATCAATATTTAATGCATCATTAAACTAATTATCAATCGAAAATATTTTTAAATATTTTAATTATATATTCATTTTAATTATATTCATATCCTTCTAATTCTTATTCATTATCCAATGATTTTATTAGTGGCAAGTTATTAACCCATTTATATTGATAATAATATTAATTTTTTTAGGATAAATATCAAATTCTATTCCTAATATAAAAATATAAAATTTAATTCCTTCCATTTTTATTTTACCACTATAAAAGACCATGTATGCTGTAGAAAAAAATATCATTCGTTTACCAATTACTCTTTCATTTGATAGCTTTTACAACAATTCTTTTTCTTCCTATGAGGCGTCGTTGCAAGAAGACAAATATCGTGGATACAAACTACCACACTCTCCAACTTTCGTGCTCATCATTCGGAGCTTTATAGACCATGGTATTATCATGTATGCATAAATAAAAAATGTTTCATATTTAAATTTAAGTCATTACCTATTTGTGATATATTGTAGTGTGAAATTACTTTCAATATATATTGTGTAATGATATTATGTTCTAATTTAAACTTTTACTTTAGAACTGTATTATGATTTTATCTCATCATTTTTTTCTAAATATCAAATTGACGTATTTTTATTTATTATTATTATTATCGAAACGGATGTGATATGAAATGTACAAAAAAACTCTCACATTCAATTTATTTTATTGTAGTCTTCTGTCTATTCTATTTATTTTTGTTTTCTTCTTATTCGTTTTATTTTCTTTTTAAATATTATATACTTTATTATAATTTATACCAATCTACTTCTATTTAATATACTAAAACTGAGTTTTCCCCCAATTAATGAAAGTAAGGTGTCACTTTCTCGTGAACCCATTTTCTTTCCAAAATGATTACACTATTTGTCTCTTTTAAATTTATTTTTAAAAATTATCTTTAATTGATATAATTATATTATAATTAGTATGTAATGAATGATACATAATTATACTAATTTAAGATAATCTCTTTATTATAATTATACTAATCTCTTTTAAATTTATTTCAGAAAATTATCTTAATTATAATTATATAACAATATTATACTTAGCATTTAATGAATAATTCATAATTATACTAATTTAGAACAATATCTCTATTATAATTATATAAAATTAATAATTAATACATTATTAATCTAATTATCAATCAAAAATATTTTTAACTATTTTAATTATATTGATTTTAATTATATTAATATAATTCTATTTTTTATTCATTATCCTAAAATTTTATTAGTGACAAGTTATTATTTTAATGGTGACCTATATAATAATAATAATAATAATAAAAAAAATTATATTTTAGAGAAATATAAATTAATTATTAATAATAGGTTATTAATAATGATAATTATGTGATTAATTTTTAATAATCATTAAATATATTTAATATAAATAATCAATTTTAAATATATATATATAAATAACTAATTTAATATTAATGATAATTCAATATATATATTAATAATCAATTTAATATTAATAACGATAATTGTCGTTATTCTTCAATAATAATAATAATAATAATCTTTTCTTAATTGTTATTTGAACAAGTAAAGTTATGTCTTGGTCCGAGTGGGAATAGCATTTCTCTTCTGCATGTCCATGGAGTTTTGAAAAATCCAAACATCTCAGAAATAGATAGAGAGGTAGGAATTTATCGAACGAACCGCACTCCTTCGTATACGTCAGGAGTCCATTGATGAGAAGGGGCTGGGGAAAGCTTGAACCCAATTCCTACAGTGATGAATATAAGCGCAATTGAGATTCTTGGGGAGTTATACATTTGTGTATTGATAAGACAATTCACTATTTCTTGAAGCTCGATCTCTCCCCCGGATGAACCATAGAGCCAAGAGAAACCATGAACCAGAATAGAAGAGCTTGCCCCATTAAAACACTTATTTAATTGAATTAATATAAATATTTAATGAAAATAAAGGATGAATTTTTTGACTTGAAGGATAATACAATCAAATATTCTTGAAGATTTTAAAACTGTGAGTATATATTCTTCCTATATTAATATACGCATGCATGTTACCTCATTTTTTCCATAAATGAAAAATAACATTTATCCGTTAAATTTATTAGTTGATCAATCGATTCATCTTATTTATTGTGATTGAGATTGATATATAATCATAAAGATTTTTTTCCTCCATTAATTTTAGTAAAAAATTTCATGACGTAAAATAAAATAAAATAAAGTCAGTACCTACTTTTTTTCTCAATATTTTTTATATTTACGGTAAATATTAAATATAAAAAAGAAAAAAATAATATTAATTATTATCACTTTTATTTATTTACATTCATAATTAAATTTAATATAATTATAGTAAGTCTCTATAATTATAACAATTTATATCTGTTACATATATAGCAATTATATTATATATAATTATATATCTCCTCTTTTATATATACTTATTAGCAAGTATTTCTATTTATATAATCTACTTAATATATTAAAATTGAATTTTTTTCAACTAATGAATGAGGTGTAAATTTCTCATGAATTCATTTTCCCTCCAAAATGAATGCATTTAATGAATAATGCATAATTATATAAATTCATATTTAATACATTATTAAACTACTTATCAATTATCAATCAAAAATATTTTTAATGATAATAACAACAACAACAACAACAACAACAACAACAACAACAACAACAACAACAATAATAATAATATACTTCTATTTAATATACTAAAATTGTATTTTTCTCTAACTAATTGAAGTGAGGTGTCAATTTTTCATAAATTCATTTTTCTTCTAAAATGAAAGCACTATTCTCTCTTCTAAATTTATTTTACAAAAATATCTTTATTATATTTATATTACAATTAACATTTAATGAAAAATGTATGATTATACTAATTTAGGAAAATATATTTATTATAATTAAATATAAAATTAATATTTAATGCATT
>NC_029772.3:98365805-98366461 GCF_000817695.3 Arachis duranensis | reverse complement strand
CTAATCTTCTATAAATAAAAATGTCAAAATAAAATTATAAAAAAAGTTTTTTTTCACTTTTGCTATTTTAGTTTTATTTTCTTTGTTTTTTTATGTATAATTTTATTTTATATTAACTTTATTGATTTAATAATAAAATATACTCATATTAATTCTATCATATAATAATATATTTTTCTCCTATATTAATCAAAGAAGGGATAAGTATTGTTTTGGTCCCTCACGTTGAGGGTCAGAATCGAACCCGTCCCTAACGTAATTTTCGATTTAGAATCATACTTAACTTTTTTTTGTATTAAAATCGTCCTTTTAATTTTTTTAGACAAAAATACCCTCACCAATACCAGCATAATTACGTCCTCTACCAGCACCACCACTACCACCACAACCACCACCAACACCACCACCCGCACCACCACTAACACCAACACCAACAACAACACCAACACCAACACCACCACAACCACAACCACCACCAACCACCACCACCACCACCACCAAGACCACCACAAAAAAGCAGAAAACAACACCAAACAGAAACAGAAATAACACCACACAGAAACAGAAAGCAAGAAAGCAGAAGCAAGGCGTGAGGTGGAGGCGGAGGCGGCTAGGCGTGAGGCGGCAGAAGCGAGGCGAAGGCGGCGATGTGAGGC
>NC_029772.3:98351057-98364276 GCF_000817695.3 Arachis duranensis | reverse complement strand
ATGAAGCTTATCTAACAAGAGGATGGTCTGATTTTGCACGAATTCTAAATATTGAAACTTACGATGTTATTTCAGTTGGTTGTCGTTACAAGAATGATTCTATACTATACGTGACTAAGGACTAAAATAGGTTCAATATTGTTTAGGTAATTTGGTTTTACTATTAGTATTTGATTAAATTATAATTATAGAATTTTAAATTATTGCTTCAATTTATATATTACGATTATTTTTTGTGGATGTGCTATTTTTAAATAATTTAATAAAATGAAGTAGTGTTAGATATTATTAATTTTATTTTTATCTTTTATTTCTTTATTTGTATTTTCATTATATTTGACAAAAAATGAACCTACACGTATATTAAATCGTTGACGTAAAGATAATTTATTTGCCAATAAAAACAGATTTTAATTGTAATTGGAATAAAATTTATTTGCCAATAATCGGTGGATAAAATTGAAATTACACCTGTGTCATATAATTATAATTGATTAATTGGTATAAAATGAAATTATACCCGTGTCATGAGTAATAATCTAAATAATTATATCTTAACAAAATATAATTTGAAATAATTTATAAACAATTATCTTAACAAAAATAATTATTTAATAATTGATTTAAAAATCAATGCAAAAAATAATTATTAATAATAGTATTATTAACTGGGTAAATAATATAATTTCAAATTATTACTTGAAATATAAATAATATATGAAAATCTATTGAGTAAGTCAATGATTTTGTACCTTAATAATTTGACAATTATTACTCAATTAACCAGTTAATTAAATTAGTAATAACAATTTTCAATTTCAAATTTTGTATATTAAGTAGTTATTAAAAACTGGGCAATAACGATTTACACGGGAAAATCATTGATAAATTTAATTAACCATAAAGAAGATAATATACTAAAAGTTTTAGTATATTATTTATGGCAAAGGAAATTATTTTCTCAAATTAAAATTTATATAATTATAGTAAGTCTCTATAATTAAAGCAATATAAAACTGCTTTATATATAACAATAATATTATACATATTTATATATCTCTTTTTTTATCTCTTTTTTTAAAATATTGCCATATAATTAATGTAAAAATATATATAATATTAAACTATTTTGTTATGCATATATATGAATTTATATAATAACCCGTATAATTTATACGTATGACATAATACATATGTTAAAAAAAGATTTCATAATTTTTGAAAATCATTGTTTTATTATATGAAATTGAAATTAAAATTAAATAATTTTTATTTATATAATTTTTTTTCTATTAGTATCAAGTATTTTCATTAAAAATTCATATCGTTTGTAATTAGTATATATATATATATATATAAAAGTCGTAATAATCAATTGTTTCAATTATTTTGACGTTAATACTCTTGCGAATGAACTAAGTGGGTATTAAGAAAGGCTAACTAATGAGCAGAAATTTGCATACAATCAAATAATTGGTGCTGTTAGCGGTAATATGGGTGGACTTTTCTTCTTATACGGTCAAGGTGATTATGGAAAAACATTCTTATGGTAAACTATATCATGCTCAATTAGGTCTAAAGGAGGTATAGTTTTAAATGTTGCTTCTTGTGGGATTACTGTACTTTTGTTGCCTAATGGAAGAACTGCACTTTCAAAGTTTAAAATTTCTTTGGCCATAAATAAGGATTCTTTGTGTAGCATTAAACAGGGAAGTCCTCTTGCAAGGTTAATATCCAAGGTCAAATTAATCATATGGGATGAAGCTCCAATAATAAGTAAGTATTGTTACGAAACTTTAGACAAATGCCTCAGAGACATCTTAAGGTGCTCAGATTCGTATAATGCTCATTTGTCATTTGGAGGTAAAGTGTGCTCATTTGCCATTTGGAGGTAAAGTTATTGTTCTTAGAGGAGATTTTAGACAAATTTTACCTATGATTCCCAGAGGCTTAAGGCAAGATATAATTCAGTCTTCTATTAATTCTTCATATTTGTAGCATAACTATAAGGTTTTGAAGCTTACAAAGAAACATGAGATTGTCACTGGGTGAAAATAACAACATACAAGAACTCAGAAATTTTGCAGAATAGCTACTCAAAATTGGTGATGATTTGGCTGGTGATACAATAGATGGTGAATCGATCGTTCATATATCATCTGACATTTTGATTAAGAGCTCTGAGATAGCTTTGGATGACCTTATTGATTTCGTGTATCCAGATATGTTATCCAATTTATCCGTTGAAAATTATTTCAAGGATAGAGCAATTCTTGCACCAACTTTGGATTATGTCACTGATGTCAACAACAAGATGACTGCAGGGTTACTTGGACAAGAAAGAGTCTACTTAAGTTCAGACTCTGTGTGTGCTGAAGAGGGAAATATGGAATTTGAGTTAGATGCTTTCTCGCCGGAGATTTTAAATGTAATAAATTGTTCAGGTCTACCACCACACAAGTTGGTTCTGAAGGTTGGTGCTCCTATTATGTTGCTGCGGAATATAGACCAAACTAATGGTTTGTGCAATGAAACGAGGATGCAAGTTAGAAGAATGGGAAATCATGTGTTAGAATGCAAGACTTTAACTGGTAACAAAGCTGGAAGTATTGTTCTTATCCCAAGATTGAATCTAATTCTAAATAATGAAACATTGCCGGTCATGTTTCAAAGAAGACAATTCCCAATTATCATGTCATTTGCAATGACAATAATATGTCCTAGGGACAAACTCTATCGAAAGTTGGAATTTACCTTCCAATGTCAGTTTTCACCCATGGTCAATTGTATGTTGCGTTATCAAGGGTAACGAGTAAAGATGGTCTGCGAGTGCTGTTGCAAGATCATGGACACTTGGAAGATAACTGCACGATGAATGTGGTATATAGAAAAGTTTTTGAGATCCTATAATAAAAAGGTAATAACAAAATGTCTTACTAAATCTATTTATTTATTAAAATTTATTACTATCACTTAAAAAAATTTAAAAATTATAGGAACTAATAGACGAATTCTTATTGTACATTAATAGTTTGAGAATATTAAAATTATCATTAAAATTCGTATAATTTTATTCTCTTGACAAACAATTTTATAATTACGTTAATCATATAATTTTATATACAAACATTGATACATTGTTATTTTATGTATATATTTTGCAGGTATCAAAGGATAACATTGAATTATTATTCAGTAGGTTTAAATTATTTATTGTTTATTACAAAACTTTCTGCATTAGGATTCTCCATTAATTTGTTCTTCATTTTGAGTTGATTTTGATATTTTCTTACTTCACAGTAAATCAACATATAAAACTTTGTTGGTAGATTTAAGTATTACTAGATTATTTATGGTCATATTGAGTATATATGCCTGATTTATTGAAAAAAATAGATTAAATAACTATTTTATAGTTAATACAATAACACTATATTAAGAAAAGAAAAACAACGCATACAAGTTATTTTTTTATTAATTAAATTATTATAATTAAAATAAAATTTAACATAACAACTTAAAATTATAATTTCAATCTTATCACGTGCATGACACGGGTGATTAAACTTGTTTTTTTTTATTTTAGGGGCAGTTTAAGAATAAATTAAAAAATTTTATTAGAAAGGACGATTTTAAATTTAAATACGACTTTAAGGATGATTTTAAATCAAAATATACATCAGGGACGGGTTCGATTCCGACCCTCAACGTGAGGGATCAAAACAATACTTATCCCATCAAAGAATTTCAATAGTTATCAATTACATCTAATAGAATAACTGAGAAGTGAGAACTACGAGAAGTTAAGCCCAGGTTCAAAATGTTGAAACAAAGAAAAGAAAACAATGGATATATGATTAGCGAAAAATGTATAATAATGACAAAATATACTCAAACTGAATTTTTTCTCCAACTAATAAAAGTGAGGTGTTAATTCCTCATGAATTCATTTTTTCTCTAAAATGAAATCATTATTTTCTTTTCTAAATTTATTTTAGAAAAATATATTTATTATAATTATATTACAATTAACATTTAACGAATAATGCATGATTATACTAATTTAGAGAAATATTTTTATTATAATTATATAAAATCAATATTTAATACATTATCAACTAATAAAAGCGAGGTGTCAATTCCTTATGAATTCATTTTTCCTCCAAAATGAAAGTACTATTCTCTCTTCTAAATTTATTTTGAATTTTGTACATTAGAATTCTCTAATAATTTATTATTTATTTTGAGTTGATTTTGATATGTTACTTGACAGTAAAACAATATATAAAAATTTGTTGGTGGGTCTAAGTATTACTACGTTATTTATTGTCATATTGAGTATATATGTTTGATTTATTGAAAAAAGTAGATTACTAAAACCAATTAATAACTATTTTAAAGTTAATATATTTAACACTAGCTTAAGAAAAAACAAATAATACATAACATGTTATATTTTTATTAATCAAATTATTATAATTTAAATTAATCTTAACAAAATAATTTAAAATTATAATTTCAATCTTATCACGTGCATGGCACAGGTTAATACACTTGTTATTTAATAGTTATTAGTTTATGAAAATAGAGGTCTGTTACATATACAAGTCTTTTTGGTTTTCAAGCTATACAAGTTGGCTCAAATAAAAAAAAAATGTGTGAAACGGGTTTCAAATGTTTGTTAATATAAAGAGTTTAAATATTATTTAATAGTTATTAGTTTATAAAAATAGAGGTCTGTTATACATACAAGTCTTTTGGCTTTCAAGCTATACAAGTTGGCTCAAATAAAAAAAAATGTGCACCACTTCTTTAGAATTGAGCGTCCAACGCACGCGCCTTAATCATTCTTCCACAACCGTCAAGATTTAAGTGACATTTGAAACAAACTACGATTCTGAAAAAACGTTCTAACTTCTTGCGAAGAGTAAAAGAAAAGATACAAATCTTCATAAAAAATCACCAGAAAAAACGAAGAAACATTATTCAAAGTACTGTTTTACTATTCTTTTAGGTTTTTTTTCTAGATTGTCTCTGTCATGTGCCTCATCCTTAACCAGTAAAACATTAAAAGATTTCAAGAAGAAATATACTGTCTCTCCCCTGTTTTTGGTGTATTTTTTAAATCCTTTGGGTGTATTTCTATAACCGTTTGGGTGTATTTCTGTAATCATTTCTGTAATCGAAAAAAAAGCAAGAATATAGAGAGAGAAACGCATGTAAATGACGAAAAATAAACCAGTGATAAACGCAGGTAAAACAACGAATGAAAAAGCAAAGAGAGAACGCACGAAAGAGATCGAACAAATTTGGCAAGAAACTCGAAAAAAAAACGAAATCTTTTGAAAAATGGAAGTTATATATTCGCGCGTTAATTGATTTGGATTGATTTAAAAGTCTATTAAAGAGGCACGTAACATAAGCAGCGCGTTTAGAGGTTTCGTTCTCTTTAGGCTTGTAAAGCTTGTAAGCGCGAAATACTTTGTATGTAAAGATTAATTCATGAAGATATCGAGGAACAGCGTTTTTTTAAAACAATTAGTTAGAAACGAAAAGTTAATTTTAATTTTAAAAATCAAATTTTGAATTAGTTAAATATAATCCTTATTTTGAATTTGACTTTCAACAACCACAAACCCTTTCTCTCATACCCGCACCGCGCCCCTCCCCTCCTCCCCACAACCCTTCGCCGTCTCTTGCAAACCACCGCATGTGTTCCGGCTTTCTCGTGTATCCACAAGCCTAGTCACACCTCCATCGCCCTGCGGTGACTGCCTCTACTCCCTCACCTCCATCGCGCCGCTACAAGTAGTTTAGCTTCGTTCTCCATCGCACATGCGGGTGTTTATTTTTCATACAAATGAGATATTTGTTCTTAATACGAAATGACTTATCTGCACTCAGGATTGGTGACAGCAGAAAATGGCAGCGCTTAGGAGATTTCTCGCCGCGAGGGGGACGACTGCGTGCTGCGGTGAAAAGGGAGTTTGGGTTAGAAGTGGATGTAATTAGGTCAAAGTGGTGAATTTAAGGTGAAAGTGAAATTTGATGGTTAGTGGGCCTGAAATGCGAACCGCTGTTCACGTTGTTTGTATCTCTCATTGTTCACCTAGTAAGATTGGGTTTATATTTTTAAGAATTAGAATCTTCAATTTAATCTCATTGTTTTCTATGGTATCCTTCGGCCTAGGAGGTCAAGTACTAATCTGTTGTGGAATTGAGCTTCATTTAAGAGTTTGTCATAGACCAATGAGTTGCTGCTTGCATAAGGCAAGATTCGAATCTTAAGCAAACTAGTGAACTAATTATTAGACTAACTCAAGTTGGTTTTAATTTCATGTATTTTAATTTTGTTTATTTAATTACTAGATTTGACTTTATAATAGTATATTTAGAATTTTGTTTTATTTTAATTTAATAAGAGGTAATAAATACTTCCTAAATTACTATAACTGTGATAGAGAAATTAGATGTGATAGAAAAATTAGAAGAGTGCCAAAACACTATTTGATTTTGTGATAAAATCTTGATGTAAATAAATGAGGTTGAGTGACAAGTTAAGTTAGGTGACTTGTTTTCTTTTTATATAAAAAAATTAGAAAAAAAAAAATAATGATTCTGTTTTTATTCAATTTTAATCTATATTTCTTGTTTCTCATTTTTTATTTTCTATTTTCAATTTTAATATTATCCTTTTTTTTTCTATGACAATCCTTAACTTCTTGTTAATCTTTCGATTCGTATCATAGTCATGGAAACATCAAAGTGAGGTTTTCACAGCTAAGTGGAACCTCTCCTTTGCAGATAAGGGGTGAGTAATTGGAGATAGAAAGCATTTGGTCCTCATCAACTTTTGGCCTTGATGGATGGAATAGGAAACTCGTTGAACTTGGTGTTGGCTTGACTTCAAGGCCTCCTGTGTTATCTTTCATTGGTTATATGCATCCTATTCCCTTTGGTATTAGATTCCTCTCCTCTATCATGCACTATTCACGAGTCTCTTTCTGCAAAAGCTATGAATTTGAATTTCCACCAGTCATGACCACACACTTCTGTTCATAAATATCCTTGGTCTTCAAATTCCATTTCTATTTCGTTTTAGGTGCTAACCGATGAGTGCATATTGATGCTAAAAGTCCAAACATGTGTCACGACTCACAAGATAAGATACAACTGTGCATCCATCCATTTAATATGGTGAAAACCCATACAGTATCTTATATCTTTTACAAGTTACAAGGGACATGAGAGAGGTACTATATAGAAAAACCTCACACGATAATAAGCATGCATGCATGCATGCATGTACATGTACATAATTTGCTAAGCAATTGGTTATTCCTTTCACCCTGTCATTAAAAGCCTAACTAGCTAGGTTCTTCCCAACCCCAACCCCAAACAGAAGCAATAAAAAGGAAAGGCTTAACCCTTTGTTGTTTGTGCCTATCTATTAGAATACTGGACAACCATCAACTACAATTCCTGGTGCAGTTGGGCAAGTAGCCAATGGACAATGGTCAAGCTCGGATCCCCACCATTTCAGGTTATGGCCTGCATTCTGCAGGGCAAAGAAGATAAGAACGCCCATGAAAGCAGTGCCTGCATCAAGTGCTGCAGATAGAACATAGTTGTACTTCTGCCACCATCGTTTGTGGTAGCGGAACACAAAGAAATTGAAGATCATTCCTGTGATTAGCCAGCTTGAAATGTTGGTGGGAGTTGCAGGTGGCATCCCGGCAAAGCCATAAGATATAACAGGGATGTTTATCAGGGGAATCCACTTCTTGTCAGGGAAGATTTTGCTCAACACCCAAACAGGAACCGGCAACACGGCTCCAATCAGGAATAGCCACACCAGGTTTCGGTACAGCCCGCCGGGACCGAACAGGCGCCTTGGTCCGATCAGACCCCATATAACCGACGCATCAAAGGTTACTCTGTATTTGGGGCAAGTCCAAGGACTGTCATGGTGGGCCTTGTCATCCATGCATAGTTCCTTGATGTTATCCAACATCCACCAAGCCACTCCAAGGTTTACTATAGCAGAAATTATAGTTCCCACCAGCTATTTTGGAAGGGCAAAAGAAAAAAGTGAGTAATAAGAGTAAAGAAAATTTATAGAAAAGAAAAAGGACGCAAAGTAGGAGACTCGTACCTGAGCCGTATACATGCATCTTGGAGGAATTTTCATGTACTGTCCGAGTTTGAGATCTGACAAGAAAGACAGAGCATGGACAGTGCTGATTCTTCCATAAATTTTGAAGAGCAAGTTTGCAATTGGTTTTCCGGGAAGGACATAACCAATCATGAATTGTGCTATAATGTCATATCCAGGTTGCTGTTAAGTAACAAGGGAAAAATTCATGTTAAAGCTTGAATGCTCATGGATTCCCACTTTGCATTAATGGAGGGACATTGAGATGATAGAGATGGTAGAAATACCTGGTTAGTTGTTGCCTGGATGACACCAATGGGGAGGGTCACAATAATAGCTAGAGCAAAAGCAAAGATCATTCCCCACCACGGAAGTTGCACATCCGTTTTCCACACAAAAGACATCAGCAGGGATAGTGCTATGCTCCCAAATAACAAAATCAGGAACCACCATTCGGGTACTTGCTTATAAGCTTTCATGAGTCTACCATGGACATCCAATTTCACATTATTCATGGCTGATTTGCTCTGCCTCAAAATGTCACTGGGAAAAGGAAATTTATGGAAGATCAATCCAAGCATCTATCGAAGTGATTCATTAATATAAATACAAGAGAGAACAATTTGTGAAAGGCTATGATAGCAGCCTACCTGCCATAAAACAGCGCAACATGAGTGAGGGTTGCTGTAAATCTTGCAAAACCTGATCCAATTGATAGTGCAAACAGAGGGCTAAGGTATAACTTGCCATATTTGTTGTATGCATCTATGTCAAGATCATAGTTTTTGGTTAAGATCTTGGTGGTGTCATACTTCTGTCCGGTGGCCGTGAACAACTGATTAGAAAATATAGGGAACTTCTGCGCATCAAAAGTATTAAACTTCCAGTAACATATGGGCACGATTATGTAGATGAACATGATGAATCCAATTCCAACATTAACAATGGAAGACCATGGAGTAACAAGAGGGCTGCCATGGTAAGCTGAAATGCCAGCCCAATCAAAACTGAAGGCACCAATGCCGAGTCCATGATAAGCCGATCCAACTTGCTGCGCCGTGATGCTATGTGGCCATGCCCAGCACACCCATGAGAAGAATGTCAATACCATAAGCAGATATCCAGGGAGAATATAATACAAGAAGCTCACTCCCATGGCAATGAGGAAAAACTGCATCCTTGAGAGTCCTTTTGTTTTGTGGTCCTTTTCATGGAGTGCCCTGTAGAACAAAGGTACTTATGCAATCAGAATAACATTACAAAGGGAATAATGCACAAGCAAATATGACTACTAATTATTGGACTCTTCTGTTGCATAGATTCATTTTGACAAGATTCTAAATCATTGCCTATATGCAAAATCTAGAGAAGTCAATTTTAAACATTGAGAGTATAATATTAACAAATCTTCCACTTGAACTTTTTAACCTTTTCAATGTTATGTCTCTCCTCCAGAAAATATTGCACCAATGTAACAAAATAAAACAGAACTAATAGCATAAGCCTTTCAGCATCAGCAGTGAAGATGCCTTACTCCACAGGCGTAAGGCATCTAAAAGAGCCCAAGTGTGACGCTTGTTACTTACAACTGCCCGGTTGAGTCCACTAAGGCTAAAGAATATGTTTGCGTTTCCCATCATATGCTAGTGATAAGAATTCCAAGTCAATGACAAAATTGATTCGTGTTATCATTTGATTATTTCCTTATTCAGTTAGCACTTGGAAGAAATGTCACGGCTCCAATTGGGTTGATATCAAACGAAACAAATATTTCCTTAATTGTTTCAAGTCATTCTAAAGTTAATTTGTGATGTCTCAAATTCTAAAAATGCAAGAAATGCAAACTTCTGTGGAGTTCTTCCTCAACCAAAGGGTGGTCCATGGTTTTGTAAATTGGTGAATTCATAATGAATATTGAATAGAGAATATTAGCACACTACCAAGGTCCTTATGAAACCGTAACATGGAAGGATGGAAGAAAGAAAGAGAGCAGGAAATGAACCTAAAGAGAGAGACTTGAGCAAGGTTTGCTGGCCACCACATATCAACAGGATCAACCAGATACCTCCTCAAAATCCCAGCCCATCCATACCCCAAGACCTGCAACGCAATTTAGAACATTTCACTTTTTAAAAAGAAAAACTTTCCACAGCAGATTGAGACAAATAAGACCAGAATATTTGCTTCAAAGATATAATAATAATAATAATAATAAACAAATCCAAAAGAGAAGGACTTTTACTATTGAAAATTCGACTAATCTGTCACACTTTTTGCATCTATTAAAAAAAACCAGCAATTTGAAGATAGGATTGTGTATGTAAATAAACAAATACAGGAGAACATATTTTATTGTCGACGATTAAAAAAGGACAGATTTTGAAGACAGATTTCATTTATATAAGGGAAAAAAAAAACAAAAACAAAACAAAACAAAACAAAGAAAAAGAAGATAAACAATTAGGATTACATCCTGGCATCTCCATTCAAACAAAAATGAGGAAGTAAGAGCTCCAGTGATTGAAAATGAGGAAGAAGGAAAAGATTAAAAACCTGGGTAGTTAAGACAATGAGGAGAGCACAGAGAAAGGTCAATGATTGTTTGTAATAAGCCTTCATAACAGTGATGGCACCAATGGAGTAAGCATCTCCGCCACCAGTGGAAACACCACAGTTGGCGAAGATGGTGATGATGACGTGTTCCTTCATGTTGAAAGGGCCAGGATTCAACGAGAAGCGCCAGCCAAGAAAGTTGTACTGGTCTGTGGGGAGAGTGGCAGCCATGAACCTTCCTATGGGAAGAACAAGGATTTGCATGAGGATGGCGGAGATGGTGAGAGGCTGAGTCCTGAAGGTGAAGAAGGTGTTGAGGAAGATGAGGAGCACGCATGAGGTTATCCCAAGAAACCAGGCTCTGAAAGTCATCACCGGAAGAGAAGGGTCGTCGGTCTCCGGCACCACAAGAGCCACCTCCTCGATGGGGCATCTTTCGTACGGAGGTTCTCCTCCGTTGGCGGCCTTCTCGGTGTCCGTGGGGTCATCGGCGTGGTTCTTGGTCGCCATTGGAGAGAGGAGGAAGGCAAAGAGTGAGTGAGAGTGAGAGAGTCAGAGGGAGAGTTGATGTGTTTTCTTTGTCGTTCTTCGCAGATACATGGACCTGTCTCTGCCTCTGCCCACTCCTTATAAAAATACTTTCACATTCCCAAAATGCCCCTATACATTTTTCTAAATATAAAATTACCCCTAATTAATTAGAATACTTAAAAAGTTTTTTGTGAACATTAAATAGAATTATATATTTCCATGTAATGATTTATGAGTTTAGTTTTGTAATTATGTTAGTTGTACACTAAAAATTAGTTATTAAATTAGTTTATTTGTATATAATATATATTAAAATATAAAATATATATTAAAATGTGTAAAATAAATAACTCATGTATTTATAATAACCGATTAGTTGGCTAAATTTTTATTAAGACCGTTAAAATAGATTAAAACTCAATTTGGTAAACAACTTAATTAAGTTTTTTTAAAAAAAAATAGTTTAAATAATAAATGGTTATATTAAAAATAGCTTATAAATAAGTTATTTTGTGTTTGGATTAAAAGTTTTAAAAGTGTTTATTTTATAGAAATATGATAAAAAATAGTAGTATTATGAGAGAAATATTTTTTTTAACTTCTCTATAAGCTTTTAAATAGTTTTTTAGAAAACTGCAATTTGATTTTGAAATTTGCACCAAACATTAATACTACAACTTTTTATAAGTAAAAAACTCAAAGAAAATTACTTCTAAAACTTCTTATCCTTCCGTTCTCAGTTAAAGGGGGTGTGCCATGTCAGATAAGTAGGACCCGCAACTGACGCATGGAAATTCTCTCCATGCCACGTTGGCACAATGTAACGGTTGCTCGTGTTATTCTCGTGTTGCCTGCATGATTACCAACTACTTAGTGGAGTCCACATGTTGCACCTACGTGGACCATAGTCTTGGGTTTATTCAGACACTTAATGGTGTTTCTCTAACAACATTAGTCAAAACTAGGAAGAGATTTTTTAAATTTAGTAAGAGTTTAGACAACATATTAAGTTTATTAGATGTTAAAATTTTAATATATTTATTAGAATACTTATAAAAATTAGCAAGTTTACTAATTAAGTATACCATTCTTATTTCTTCTTACTCATTTAAAAATTATTCTTATCCTCATGACTGTTAAAAAAAGAAGTTAAAAAATTAATAATTTTAATTTAAAAAAATAAAAAATTAACTAACATTAACTCAAATCCAATAATAAATATCACAAAAAAAATCCAATAAAAAATAACATTTATCACTAATAAATACTTGTGATTATTGGAAAAAAACAAATTTTTAAAAAAATGGCCTTTCGCTAATTAATTAAGAACTAATAATTAACAATAAGAACATTCTTACATGTATAAATCAAATCTAATAACTACTGGACTAGTTTAGTCCGTTTAGACCCGTTTTAAACAATTTTTTCCCTTAACAAAAGTTAATAACATGGAATGCTCTTTTAGAGTTTTATCACAAGAGAAGGATTAGTTAAATGTAGTACAAAAAATAATTAAAACACGCGATGAGATTGATCTTAATCAACCGATAGAGTCTATGGATACTTCGGAGATGGGAAATCCTAATGAAAGTGTGAATACAAAAATTATGTAAAAGATTCACCTTCTGACTCTCTTTGGATTTCTTGACTTAAAAAGACATTTCAGAACTTGATCTGGATAATGATATAGTAAAAGATAATTCCAATTCGAAAGACCGATAATATCAAGAAGACAATGACAACACAAAAATGTTAAGAGTTTGATTTTTATCGGATAATTCTAATTTCAAAGGTTGAATTCAAAGATTTACTACTATAGAAATAGAGTTTAGCCATTAAATTTTAACTATCAATACTAAATTATGATAAAAATAAATTGAATGTGTCATCTATTTATCACGAAATATTATTACAATGATTAAAATTTAACCTTTTATCATAAATAATATTTTTTGTAGCATGAACGTGTCATGACTATTC
>NC_029772.3:98345054-98351012 GCF_000817695.3 Arachis duranensis | reverse complement strand
ATTAAATGTATAATTATCTTTTTAAAAATTATTTTGTGAAATTATGAATTAAATTTTTTATTTTTACTATTATTTAATTGGTATATTCTATTAATTAATTATTTTACAATTATTTTTAGTTATAAAAAATTAATACTAATTAATTTATGAATCACTTATATAAGATGGCAGCGAGCTTTTTTTCTGGGACCATTTGGTCTGAAATAAGGTGAGAAGTTAGGTGCAGTTGACTTCACGTTGATAACTGATAGCGGTTAGATGATTTGATTAATTTAATTAATTTTTTTTAACGATTCTCAACTATCAATTTCACGTAAAGTCGACTGCACCTGAGTTTTCACCCTGAAATAAAAGTCGAATGCTCAAAAATGATATCCAAGTTTTTCATTACCTTCCCCTTTTATATCTCCCTTATGAATATTTAATATTATCAGTTGGAATTGTAGAGGTATTGGTATTAAATGATTTTCTTCGTTAATTAGAAATTTAAAGACGTAAATTTGATGCAAATTTTCTGCTCTTTTTTGAAACTCATCTAAGTGGGATTGGAAAAAGGAAGTTAAGAATAAGTTAGATTTTGATAGTTTTTTGTGAAGAGGCAGGCTAGTGACCATTCTGGCGGTATCTGAGTTTTATTGGATTCGAGTATTTGAAATGTTGACATTTTAGGTCATAATAGTCAATTCATTCATCTTTTGGTATTTTATAATAATTCTGCTCTTTTGTTACTCAAAGCTATATACGATAGTCTTCAAAAAGGGAACAGAAAACTTCTGTGAAATAATTTGAGGCATTTGGAAGATAACATTAAAACTCTGGTATTTAAGTGATTTTAATGTTATTTTCATGACCATAAAAGATGTGGTAGTGCTATTTTTAGGATTGCGTCTTCGACTGTGATTTGGTTGATTTAAATTCTATGAGCTGACCTTTTACTTGAAAGAGAGGTAATTTGGTAGTTAGGCTAGATCGTGTTATTAGAAATTCAGATTGACAAATCTAATTTTTAAATAACTTTATTAAGCAACTTCCTATACTCAAATTTGATCACGCCCCCTTTTGTCTTTAATTATTTCAAAATACCATGGGCAATAAAGAAAAAAGACCGTTCTATTTTCTTGTGACCAGAACAATTCCGTTTTTGAAAATTTTTTAAAGAAAAAAAATTCTCTTTAGACTTTGTATTGCAAATTCATTGCCTAATAGAGTTAACTATTACTTGAAACATTTGCAATTTCGTCTGTGCAAAGAGTATAAAAAAGTGCTTGCTCAAGAGGAATTATCGTGGTACCGAAATTCTTAAAATAAATAGATCGAATCACTCATTCTAAAAGTTTTAGTTGATTTTAAGGTTAAAATTGAATTTTTGTTTTTTTAGATTTAGAGCTACGATATCATGTCATCATGTCACTGATCTCAAAAGCTTACACTGATGAAAAAGATAACACTAATGCTTGTATTTCTAATATTTCTTAAACCTTTGTTATCCATATTGTACAAATATTTCATTGGCTCTTTATACTTTCTCTTTTCTTTTTTTCTAACATTTGTCAAGACATCTGTGACAACCCTTTCTACGTGCCTAAGAATAAGTTTTGAGCTTTAACAATACTGAACTTAACATTATGGGTCGTAAAGTGACGCCTTATGAAATTAAGGGTGTTTTTTTTAATTCAGTAAAATCATATTTTTCCATAGAAAATATGATGGAGATAAATATTTTTCTATCATAGAAAATGAGAAGAAATTTGTGGTTATATGGGATAAAAAAGGGAGGGTTGTCATCTCTATTCCTCTATATTGGCATTCTTAAACTTATGTTGGTCTTATATGTTAATTTGATTAATTTGCGATGCTAAATTTGATTTATTAATAAATTTAGATTTTTAAAATAGAATAAAATTATTTTGTGACACATTAAATTAGACCAAATATAAATTTAGTTATTCCAACATTTTTACCTCTTGCATATTAAAAATATAAAAAAATTATTAATTATTAATTGATTATTGTTAATCGCTATTACGACACGGAGAGAGATGTTAGATATGAGATGAAGCACCAAAATTATTGGTATTTTTATTTTGTTAGATTTGAATAGGTTATAAAAATTATATAAAACTTAAATTTTTAACATATTTATCATGTATTTTTTAAAATATAAAATTTAGATATACCAAATAAAAATTAAAAAATTTGAATAATAATCTTAACATATATTTTAAAAATTACTTTAGTGAACCTCTGAACCACCATATTAAAAATTCGTTACTCCTATTTTGAGCGAAGGAGAAGTTATGGTGGGGCGCATTGCAACAAAAACCAATAAAGAGTACTTGCACTAGTACGAAGAAGCCAAGAAGGAAAAGGACCATTAGATCGCGTGAGTTTCACGTACTTGAACGCGTGTCTGAAAAACCTGTAAGTGGCACCACACATCAGAAAAAAGAGTTATTTATGTCAGCAAGGGAACTAGTAACACCGTGATACTAACTCGAAAGTTTATCACCTAGTTGCTGACTTTCCGTTATATGTAACACGTCACAGCCACGTAAGTTAAAAGTGGTGCAATCTCAAATGGTAGCGTCTGTTTTTGGAAATAAGATATGAAAATATGGACAACATAATTTTAAAAAGTGTTTAAAAATAAAAATATAGATACTGAATATATTTTGTCTTTGAGACAATTTTTTATATTTTTGTATTCATTTTTTTACGAAAAATAATAATGGACACAAAATTTAGAAGAGGGACACAAATTTTTTTAAGATTTTTTTTATTTTGTCCATAAATATTTTTTATTATTCCACAGTTACTTTTTTTTTATTTTTCCTAACTTGCATTGTTCTCAGAAATGTACTCTTTTTTTTTTCAAGTACTCTTTTTTTATAAATTTTTTTATTAGGTTGGATAATTCATTCCTTCTTATCGTTTTTACTTCAATATCATTTTAACTTTGTATTATATTATTTGATTTGTAATAAAAATAATTAGTCTTAAAATTTTTGAAAGATAAATATTATCAAAGATAAAATTGATCTTTTAAAATACTAAAAAATAATTTATAAATTGTAATTGATTTTATATAATTAAAAAAATCAATTTTTTAAAAAGAAAAATCAATTTTTAGATAAAAAAATTTGGCTTTCTAAATAAAAATAGATTTTTATGTGCAAAAACTAGTTTTTTTTCATGTAAAAATGGATTTTTTTAAATTAATTTTTTTTAAATTAATTTAGCTTATTAACCTAAAGGGAATTTTTTATTAATCAAATTCGGATTTAACTTTTTGTTAATATTTATAATATGTATTCCTACATATTAATAATAGATTTAAAAATAAAATAATTATATTTATAAATTTTATTTTAATATAAATATTATTATATAATTTTTTATTAAAATTTTTGGCCCCTTCAAACATTTTTTTCAAGTTTTATTTTCATTCTCTATTAAATTAGTTTGTATTTTATGCAGAAAATTTGGAATCATATGACTATTTTAGTCATTTCATATAATATTTTAGTCTTATCCATATGTATCCAAACATAATACTGGACATTACATTAGTGTCTTGTACACCGTATCCAAACACAATACACAAACAATAATTTTTAATATTTTCGTACTATTATTTCTATTTCAGTGTCATGTTCTGTCATGTTCTGTCATATTTTATTTTATCTTTAAAAACAAACGTTACCATATTGTAGTGCATTAATCACAATGAAAAAAAAAAAGAAATTTAAGTGCAATTAATTAAAATTTTACTTAATTTATATCTTAAAAATAATTTTTAAAAATATAATAATAAATTGTTTTAATATTTTTAATATATTTAATGTATTAAAAATATAAAAATATTTGTTTTTTTTAACAATTTTTATAAAATATTTTTTATAATATTTTTTATTTATATTTTTAGGGTACATATTAACGAAATTTATTAATTAATATGTCTAATATACGTGGCGATACACCGCAAATAAAAAGTAATGATTGATTTGGAACAGTAGATATTTCATGCTTGTATCACTTTCACTTTTACTTTCACTCTCACCTTTTATTTAATTTGATTTCTCTTCGTAGGCTCATAATATTGTTAATGAAATTAAGGTAGCGGGTTGGGTAATAAGGTAAACGGTGGCATCAATTTTGTGGTTGTAGGCAAAAAAATTAACAATTTTACAGATATATGACGGTTGGTCTAGTGATATACATAAAAAAATATTATAGATAATTTTCTAAACTTTTAAAAAAATCTATTTTCAGCTAAATAAACTTCATACGTAGTATATATTAAAAAATCAATGACATACGATGAAAAGATTAGGAATCAGCTTTCTCCGAGGAAAACAAAAACACGGCATTAATTATTTGTCACCTTTCTTTAGGTTACGTAGATATGAAAAAGAATTACTAGAAACGTTAAAATGGAAATTATGTTTACCCTTGCGCATGAATTTAAAATTTCCACCCTATTTATAAAGAAATTCTCATCTTAATTAGCGATGGCATTGTTCTATACCCTCTCATCCTCGTATCTGGAGAAATTAGATACAATAACATATTAAAAATAATGGAATACAAATGTATATGGATAGATATATAATTACATACAAGACTAAATATAAATATTGTTTAGTTAATTCAAGTGAAACAATCACAAATCAAATTTTTATCAGTAGGGTTAAAGTGGCTTGACGATATTTTATTATTTTCAAGTAATATTACGAGTTTGTCCTTATTTATGATTACGATGAATGAAAAAAATTGCATTCGTATAATTTGTGGACCCAAATGTTGAAATAGAATATCGCATTTGATATCAAATACGTTATTTTAGAAGAGAATAATCAATGAAAAAAATTATGAATTGTAAGTAAGGGATATGAATAAAATAAAAATAAATATCTTTTTGAAGACAATAGAAAATCAACTCAAGATGGTTTAAAGTTTATTTTATATTTTTTAATTGTTGTTTATTTTATTTTTCATTTCTCAACTGTTACTAAAATAATTAAGTAAAATTTGATATAATAAATATATAATTATAAATATTATATATGTATAAAATTATAAATATTAAAATAAATAAATTAACTGAGTACACATAAAAAATAAATTAAATTACATATATTTATATATAAATTCTAACCTTTAACATTTTTTCAACCATAGTCACCACTCAACCTCTTATAATGATAGTAGGGATTTAAATTCTTCGTCCCACACCATTAGATAAGATTAATTAAATATGCATTAATTATGCATTGCCCTCCATATTTGATAGATAAATAAAAAAAAAAACAGATTTAGTTAATGAAAAAAAAATTGAGCTAAAACTAGAAGAGAAAGAAAAATCAACGTGTCAGAAAAAGAAGAAACATGGAAGGAATTGGGGGAGATGGAAGGGAATAAGAGCTGTTTTAAAACCGTACGTTCATGCCTCTATAGTCAAGCGGTGGATCTCACCTCCCACGTGAAGACCAGCCCACATTCATTGAAACAGAACAAATACTGCCAAACCCTAGTTATTAAGCTTCGTGTTCATGGACCAAGAAATGTATAATAATTTTAGAAAAATATTAGAGCTTGAATATTTTTTTTTTTCAAAATACAAGGAGATCGTTAATAATTTGGTTTGATCTAATCAAAAATTAGTTTTTATATAAAAAAGTTATATAATACATTAATATTAGTTATGGTTGAAATTTAGTACCTATAATAATAGCAATTTTTTACAACTGACAAATAACATTAAAGAATAATGATTTTTTTTTTATAAATTTGCAAAATGAACAAAAGCCAATTATACTAATATGTTTGGATTAATATTTGTAAATAAAAATTTATATAAAATTAATTTTATAAAATTAATTTTAATTAAGAGTGAATTGATATTAACAAAATTTATATTTGATAATTTTTATTCAAGATGGATTATAATAAATTAAA
>NC_029772.3:98344167-98344592 GCF_000817695.3 Arachis duranensis | reverse complement strand
GTATATATAAAATTAGTTATTAAATTAATTATTAATATAAAATATATATATTAAAATATAAATACATATAAAAAATAAATTAAACTATTTATATTTATATATAAATAGTATCTCTTAATATCCTTTCAGTTATTTATCCCACGAAAATTAGATAATATTAACTAAATAAGTATTAATTATATATTGCCCTTCATATTTGAGAGATAAATAAAACAAAAAAGAGAACAGGTTTAATTACAGTGAAGAAAAAACTGAGGGGAAAGGAAAATCAACGTGTCACAAAAGAAAGAAACATGGAAGAAATTGGGAGAGATTGAAGGGACTAAGAGCTGCTTTAGAACCGAACATTAATACCTCTATGCTCAAGTGGTGGATCCCACCTCGCACATGAACACCAGCCCGCATTCATTGAAAGAGAACAAATA
>NC_029772.3:98279661-98344102 GCF_000817695.3 Arachis duranensis | reverse complement strand
TATATAAATTTAAATAATTATTTATGTTATCTTATAATTTTATTCTAGATATTTAAATAAATTTTAATATTTATTTAGAACTCTCAATATTCTTTAGTATTCTAATAAGATTAATAAAATTATAATACAAAATAAAAAATATTCCATACAGAAAAATAACCATAACAATAAAAAAACACATATAAACAAAAAATAATAAAATTTTTATAAAAATTAATAACATGCATGACAGAGTATTAAAGAAAAAATATTATAAAAAATATAACAAATATATAAATAATGAAAGACATAATTGGTATAGAATTTTCAATTCAAAAAAAAAAGTGAACTTAAAAGTAAGAACTTGTAATTTCTGGTAAATAGTGAGTTGAAGGATAAAAATTACTTCTGCCTTCAAATGATAAAAAAAACAAGTTGCCTAATATAAAATAAAACGTTGGAGAGACTCAAACGTACTTATCTCTCTTCCAACACAAAACCAAAAGGATCCTATTTTTAGCAACTTGCAATAAATTATATTAGGTGTTAGTATAAATTTTCTTTGACAAGTTACAAAAAGAATAAGTATTTCACCTAGTTAACTTATTTTGATTAAAAACATTAATTTTAAAGTTATATAAATATTTTCATCCCAATTTAAAGATAAGATAAATAAAAAAATAATGTTATTAGTCAACTAAAATATTTTAAATTTAAGTTTTTAATATAAAAATATATAAAAGTCACGTGCATATTATTTTCAATAAAATTATAAATATTCGAATATAATTATTTCTCGTTAAAAAATGTTTAAAAAGCTTGGTTTTGACGAGAAATACAAAAGACAAACGTGAAATTAACCATGCATTACTGATACCTACATTTATTGGATTTGGATTCCTCACTTTACACTTGGCTCAATTCCTTTTATTTTATTTTTCAAGGCTAAAGCACCTCAACAATACAATAACTTAATATCTAGCCATTAAACTAAAATCATAACTTAAAATCACTAACCACAATTGAACAACATTTATACGGTCTCAACAACTTCTACAATAGTAACGAGATTGTGTTGACATTTTCTGATAGCACACAAGAAATAACACTAATAATGTAGGCATTATAACCTAGGCCATTGAATGCGGGTGAATAAGGAGATCACAATTTTTGTTGTCTCATCTGAAAAGTATAAATCTTTTGGCGGCACAATAATCAAAATTATTGACAAGTAGACAACATTTCATTTCAATAAGAAAATGTAGTAGAATATTCTTCTTAACTTCAGCCTTGTCTCCATGTTTTACATTAATATACCGCTTCCTGAGTCACACATGTTAATGTGCTGATCTAGTGCAAATAGAAAATACAAATATATATAGGTAGTACTCTTAGAATATATACATTAATGCTGATCTAACGAATATAATTTATTTTGGGTTAATTGCAAATGTTTGGATTAACTTTGTAAACAAAAGTTTGTGTAAAATTTATTTTGCAAAATTGATTTTGATAAAAAATGAATTAATATTAACGTAGTTTATGTTTAATAATTTTTAGTTAAAATGGATTATAATAAACTAAATATTATTTGGATTGTATTATTTAAAATTAGTTTTAGATGAAAAATTATAGAAAAGAACATAAATTTAAAGGAAAAGTATATGGAACCAATTAATAATCAGCCAAGAATGGAACAACATAATTAATTATAATTAGTTTTATTGTTGACCACGTTCAAAACATGAGGGATACATGGAATAGATGCTTTGATCATTTTCCATATAATTAATTATGTTTTATTAACATAAAACATAGAAATCATATCCAAGAAACATCCGTGTGCCTATCAGTAGCAACATTCGGTTAAAGTCACCGGTGCCTCTGGTTTACTAGTTGGCTGATTCTTGACTTATATAGAGTTGGTTCTTTAGCATTATTGAAATTTAAATAGTTATTTTACGTTATCTTATAATTTTATTTTAAATATTTAAATAAATTTTAATATTTTTTAGTACTTTCAATACTCTTTAGTACTTAAATAGGATTAATAAAATCATAATAAAAAATAAAAAAAAAATTTCTATATAAAAAAATAACAATAATCATAAAAAAACTCATAAAAAAAGTAGAAATTTTATAAAAAATAATAATATGCGTAAGATAGTATTGGATAAAAATATTATAAAAAAATAACAAATATATAAATCACTACAAGAAAAAGTAATATTTGTAAAAAAAAATTAGAATTTTAAAATAAAAGAATTTTGTAAAAAAAATGTAGTTGGCATTACAAAACAACAAAAAATGAAACTGTTACCATTCAAAATTATATTTTGTAACAAATTTTTCTGATACAAAAAATCAAACATCTTATAAAAACGATAAATTTTGATCTTTAAAATATTTTTGGTTACAATATATCTTTTTTCGTATCATAAAATTTTGTTACAAAATATAACTTTTTTATAACATTTTTTTAGTTACAGAAGCAAAATATTTATTTTGTAACAATTTTTTAATACAAATTACATGCATAATTTACTAAATTAATTTTTTAATTAACTAATATATTAACTACTTTATTGAGCAAGTCAACATTTATATAATATGTAAAAACATACCTAATTCAAACATACTTCATTTAGCTAAAATTGTTTTAAAACAAAATAATATTAGTGAGTACATTGATTAGTTCTTGCACAAGTTCAACCAAAAGTTAAAATTCTAACGTAAATTAGTGGCTCTATGAATCAAAATATTCTTGAACCCTCAAAGGTAATATGTTGTCACCATTTTAGCACTCCTATGAATAAGAAAAATCGAAACAAAAAATTAGAAACAAGATATAACACGAATTATAATTTTTTCCATTAACTTTTATCCAAAATGTTTAGAAAAATTTTCGCAGAGAATCTCCCATAAAACCAAATAATAGGACATTTGTCATTTCTCAACCATGACACAAATAAAATGTAATAAATAAATCCATATACAAATTAAACTATACTAATAATATATGAATCATCTAAGAATATGTATTAAAACCATAAGCAATTTTAGGAGTACCTTTAATTGTCTAATTTCTTTCATTGTCAAAGCACGATATAAAAGAGTTCACAATATTACACACCAATATTATCAACTCTCCAAATAACCAAAAATCATATTATCAACTATATTACACACCAATATTTTCAACCACAACAACATCAGCAGAATCAACTAACAACATAGGCAACAATATTTCAGCTAATATCAGCAGACTATCAACTAACAATATAGTTAACAATACTCAAATAAACTCTACCTTCAGTAGAGAAGCACGAACCATACCACCAACAGAGGCAAAAAAAGCCAAATCAGACCTGCAGAGGCAGAGGACGACGCAAGATGAGTAGAGGAACATAAACTATCCTAAGACACTACAATGTAGAAAACACAAAATCACTAACAAAATTTAATCAATATTTCTATGTTAACGAGGATAACGTAGTTACCTAAGACACTCAATTCACAAACACAAAAATATAAAAAAAAACATATTCAAAATCACTAAAAAAGAAAGCAAAAAATAGAATCAAATAATAGAACACATAAACACAAATTAGAATCAAATATTAACTCTCCAAATAATCAAAAATCAGATTATCAACCATATTACACACCAATATTTTAAACCACAACTACATCAGCATAATTAACTAACAATATTGGCAACAATATTTCAGCTAACATTAGCAGATTATCAATTAACAATACTCAAATAAACTGCACTTACTTTCAGTAGAGAAGCAATCGGACCAGACCAGAGGCAGAGCATGAATGCAGAGGACCAGCAGCAGAGAAGGAAAGCCAAATCGGACCAGCAGAGGTAGAGCATGAACTCAAAGGACGACCACCACCACGAAGAGGAGAAGAGCTGACAGAACATTGACCACGAACGGTGACGATGACCACAACAAAGACCACGACGACGACGACCACACCACATGACGACGGCACACAAGACGGGACGAAGACCACAACTCCACCGCACATGACACAATGGCGGAGTAAACGATGGTAGCAGAGGAGAGGAGACGAAGACGAGGCGGACGGTTCACTACCGGAGGCTATGTTGGTGTTTTATTTTGCCGCAGGAGCTCCATTGTGCTCGGTGGAGTAGATGGCGCAGAGAAGAGTTAGGTGCGAGGTAGAGGGTGAGCACTTAGGGTTTTTTTTACTGCTTCACCCTGTTACTTTTAACATTCAGCAACTTATCTTAGTTTTTTTCCTCTTTTATTTATTTACTAGTGTATGTTCCCGTGTCCTGCACGGGATGATACATAAAATTATATAAAAAAATTTTATTAAAAAATTAAATGAAAATTATATATAGTAATTATTATTATAAATATTTTATAATTTAAAAATATTAAAAATAATTAGTATTTGTTTCAATCAATTTGGATTGGTTGAATAGTCATCTCATTTATCCGTTTAAATAAATATTTGGAGTTCGAATCTCGCTTTGTGTGTATAACAATATATTAGTTAACAGCAAACCCTTAATAAACAGAGCATCAATATGTGCTGGACTAGTCTTCGACTTGCCGAATTAGGAAATCCGTAGAAAAAAAATTGTATTTGTCTTTAAAATAGATTAATTTCTCATTAATAAAAATACTTATAGACTTTTATCTTTGTTGAAATTTACCTGGGACAATTTTATTTGATGGTATCGTATTCATTTTTGAAGTCAAAACAATATGATCAACATTATTAGTGGTTGAAACTTCATATTCTTTTATGAAATGATTTTTAAATTTATAAAATTATAAACTTATGTCATTACAAAATTTATTAGATGGATTAACATTTCTTGGTAAGATGATGTACCAAAATACCATTGTTAAGTATTAATAAGTGTGAAGAGAAATCAATAATAACTTTTGTTATTCAATATATAATTTATTCTATTGAAAAATAAATTAATATTTCTTGAACTGGTAAATACATTTTTTTTAATTTCTTATACCATTTTATTTGACAATATTCACCGTTAAAAAATAGCAAATGACTATACTATCCTATATATGATGTACAAAATAATTTCTTATCTTAAAATTAATTATAGTTAGTGAGATAAAATTTAAAATATTTTTATTTTCTTACTCAAATCTAAATTTAAATTTAGAATTGATTAAAAACTCATCTTTTTTATTTTCAATAACAAAAATAAAATTAGTTAGATACAAAATATTCAGCATTTAATAATTTCAATCATTTAAATTTTAATTACCAAAAATTAAATTCAAAATTAATTATAAACTCAATAATCGATAATATATATTATATTAATATGCAAATAATAATATCTAATGTATTAATTATTTTTTTTTACCGGACTAATGTATAATCTATTAAAAACTGATTTATTATCCAAAATTTTTTTCATAAACCTTGTCATATATGAAAATAATGATCTCATTTTTTAATTATATAACCTTTATTATTGCTTTTATACTAAAAAGTATCAATTTATACTATTTACATATTTAAATTAGGATAAATTAATAATTTTATATTCACGTATATTTAATAAGTTTCATGGGGCAGGTACTTATGTCTGTGTTTTCATTAGGGGTGGCAAATGGGGAAGCCTGCCCTACCCCGCCAAAAGCGTGTCATCTGGCGGATTGGACCGCCCCACCCTGCCTAATGAGACGGTACTAAATTTCTCCCCCGCACCACCTAACGATAGGCTGGGGGGTTGACAGATCAAGCCCGCCAAATCTCTCTTTTTTTATAAACCATTAAAAATTAAATAATATATATAATTTCACAACCATTTCAATAAAATTATAATTTCTAAATTTATAAACATTAAAGTCTTTATAATTATAAATATATAATAAAGATAATTATAAATCAAATTTTTTAAAACAAAATAATAAAACTAACATTGTTCAAAGCAAAACAAATATTGTCCAAAACATATAATTAAACATCTTTAAATTTGTAATCAATCAAACATAAAATATAATCCAAAATATAATTTAGAATATCTTCGATTATCATTTTTATCCTCTTGTAAATTAATAACATTATTGAAATTTGTAAGAAAATAACTCTGACAAAAAAACGCTTAGCCTGGAAGGGAAGCCTACCCCGCCTCGACCCATCGAAACCTGCCAAAATCCATTTTTAAATTTGGCGGTCTCAAATTTTCAGTCCATCACCCCGCCCTTTTTGGCGGATTACATGGGCCGATCCGACGGGTTTCATCCCGTTTGCCACCCCCTAGTCCCCATCCATTTTTGCGTGGCAGGTCATGAGGATTTCAGAGGTCCCCATCTAGTTCTAAATCACGAGTAATTCCTGCAAATACATATTTTCGCTATTTTTGTGATCATTCCTATTGATAGTATTCGTTGGCTCGTGACGTGGAGCTATTTCAGCCACTCAGTAAACTCTCGGATAATTAAAATCTAGGATATATCCTTTTTTATAAAGTCACATGTATCCTTGTTATAACAATATTAATAGGAGATAAATGGATAAACACTAAGCTATTGTTTGGATATAAGATGGAAAATAAGAGAAAATAAAATAGAAAAGAAAGAAATGAGAGGAAAGAAAAATATATTTTTTGTGTTGTTTAGATGAAGAAAAATGAATGGAAAGAAATTAGAAGAAAATTTTTCTTTTACTTGGATGGAAGAAAAAGTAAGAAGAGAGAAAATTATGATGGAATGAAATTACATTAATATTTTTATATATTATATATGAGTTATAATTTAAAGGGTAACTCTGTACTTTTACCCATGTTTGCACTTCTTTGTCAGTTTTTCGCAACTTTGAAGAGAAAAATTTACATGAGTTTTCATACACCTTTTTGTTTTCTATTCAATTTTTTTGTTGATCCGAACGATGAAAAATTGATTTTTTCATCCATTTTTTTCTCCAACATTTTATTTTCCTACAAATTTTTCTAATTCAAACAATACGTAAATAAGTCACATTTTTCATATATATAACAATAACTAATATCATATATTATAACTTGTGAAATCATAATATTTTGAGAAGTGATGTATAGATAACTTAAATATTGATAAGTCTAAAAAATTATAAAAATATATAAAAAATTGCATGTTGATCCATAAGATTTTTTTTAAATTTGTCCATAGTTTACGATTAAAAATACAAAAATTATATATATGTTATTTATCTTATATATTTTTTATTTAAGACTTATAATTTTTTAATTTAAATTTTTATAAATTAATTTATTTTTGTTAAAGTGAATTATGCAATAATAAATTCATAAAAAAATCATATATTAAAGTAGAAAATAATCTATTTATAAATAAAAATTTAATAATTATTCTTAAAAGTTGAATATGTAGATAAAAAAAATAAATTATAACTTATGAAAATTATCTTTAGAATTTATTACAATAAATAGTAAAATTATAAAAATGATGTATTGATGATTGGATTTTTGACGGTTTAGAATTTCACTAATGAAATCTCGTTGTAAAGTATAGTTTCTAAACCAAATAATAATCCTTTCATACAAAAAGTTGTTTGTCACTAGTACAAACCCCTAAATTTATAAACCGAAGTATTGGACCTCGAGTCGTTCTCCCTAGGAATTGTAATGAAGTGTCTTGTTATTGGTTGTGAGTTATTTTGGGGTTTTGGATAAGAAGCATGAAAAGTAAATGGCAATGAAAATAAACTAACAACTATAAAAGGATCTTGGCAAGGTATGAAAATTAGAAGTCCTATCCTAGTTATCCTTCTCAATTGTGATGAGAATTGTTCATTGCTCCCACTTAGTTAACCTCTAACCATGGAAGAAAGTCAAGTGGATGAATCAATTTAATTTCTCAAGTCCTAATCAACTCCTAAAGGAATGACTAGCTTTAGAGGCATTCAAATCAATTAGCAACTTCTAATCATCAATCAACAAAGGAATTAGATAACTCAAGAATCACTAATTACTCTACCTAGGTCAAGAGGAACAAAACCTACACTAAAATCCAACCAAGCATTTCATCAAACACTTGGAAGGCATAAAAGAAAAGCATAGTAATTTGAGAACAATAATAGAATCTAGCAACAATTATTGCAAAGAATTAACAACAACAATCAAGGAAATCACAATTATCATGAATTACCTCAAATTACATTATTGAAAGAAAACAAAGGAACAACAATCTATCCAAAACAAAATGAAGAATTACAATCATTAAAGCACATAACTAGAAAGAGGAGGAGGAGAAGATTAAGAATTGGCAAAGGAAAAGTGAATCAAAGCATGAATTAAACCTAGATCTAAGAGGAGAGATTAACCTATACCTAATCCTAATTCTAGAGAGAAGTGAGAGCTTCTCTCTCTAGAAACTAACTCTAAACTAATCCTAATTATGCTATATGATTCCCTAGATTCAATAATGATGCCTTCTCCTCAATCCTTGATCCTTTTATTCCTTCCTATCAGCAATTGGCGCCAAAAATGGGTTCAGAAACCCTCTCAAATCGCCAGGCACGTGTTGCTTTAATGAAGTCATGTGCGGTCATCGACGCGTGCGCGCACGGTACGCGTGCGCGTACCTGGCCGATTCTGCAATGTGCGCGTGAGCGCCTTGTGCGCGTGCGCGTGCTTGACCGAGATCAATTCTTTTGTCTTTTGTGCTTCTCTCCATTTGCATGCTTCCTTCCTTACTCCTTTGATCCATGCCTAGCCTATTTCAATCCTGGAATTACTAGCAAACACATCAAGGCATCTTATGGAATCAAGGAGAAATTAGAATTCATCAAAATAAGGCTTAAAAAGCATGTTTTTCCACTTAAGCACACATATGGGAGAGATAACAAAACCATGCTAATTCATAGGCTAAATGTGACAAAAGCTTATCAAAACACTCTAAATTCAATACAAGATAAACCGTCAAATTGGGGTTTATCATGTATCTATATAAATTAAATTATATTTAATTATAAGATATCTATATATTTAATCAACCTAATTAATTAGTTGTAATGGATTTGATTTAATAATTTAAAAAAAAAATTGAATAACCTTTTTAAAAATATGTCAATCCAAATAATATAGATTGATAAAAAATATAACTAAATTATATACTATAACATAATATTCCTAGAAATTTGTTTTATAGCAAATCTAATGTTAAGATATTTATCATTATCTATGGTATAATCTAATTTCACGATTATTTAAACGCTGTCTTTATGAAAAAATCGCATTATTTACTTTGAAAAAAAATTACTCACTGTTATAATTTAAATAAAATATATAATAGATATTAAACCAATTTATTTTAATGATTACTTAGTCACAAATATTCATCAAAGATATGAAATTTAAGAGCATACAAAATAAATATAGCACCTACAACTTTTACACTACCACGATAAGATGATTATCACAAGTCTTTTTAGCATAAATTAAACAGAACAACATATAATAATAAAGAAACAATCAAATCCAAAAAAGTTATAAAACAACTATCATACACTACGACTGTTAACATTGAAAAAGTTTTAACAATTTATTCTTTTATTAGCTATTTTTTTATCTACTCTACACTTTATCTACGAATATGTTAAGGACTAAACCTATACTTCAACCTTTTAAAATCTCATATATTCTTGCCAAACACTATTATTATGCGTCATCCATATTTATTAAAGAATCGAAAATAACAAAAGCATCCATCTCATCTGTTCTTTACAAGGTTGCGAGAACCGGACCGGTCATTAAACCGGTCGAGTAACTAGTTTAATGGTTCAATAGTTTAACCGTGGTCGAACCGTGATCGAATCGGTTTAGTTAAATATAAAATAAAATTATTAAAAATACAATATACTACAACCATAAATTTAAGAATACATCATATTTAGTTCCACAATGTGAATTCTATATTCTGTAATTTCTTCTAATTTTTTTCAATCATTCATATAATAATAAAATTTACAATTTCATAACCCACCCACTAACTAAACTATATCTCATCTCTTCATTAAAATTCTACATTCAAATTCAAAGATTACAATTTATAACTAAAAAAAATCATGGCATAAAATACTATATCCATATTCAATCAACAATCACCAACAAGCAATAATAATATCAATAATTACTTAATTAGACAAAACTCACTCAACTAATGCCAAATTACTAATTAGAAATAGCTGTGGACCAATCTCAGCAGCAACATTTTCTCAAAATGTGCAAAACAAACTATCCCCTATCCCCTTCAAACCCAACTTCATGTTTCAGCCATTACGGCAAAATAAAAACCTCAGCCATTACAGCAAAATTCAGAATTACAACAATTCAAAATCCAAAATTATATCAATTCTGTTCAACATTATAAAATTATACCAAAATTCAATTCAGTATTCAAAATCCAGGATCTGAAATTATATCAAAATTAGGAGGATAATTAGAAGAATACATTACAGAATATAGAATTCCACAGTGTGATCACTAGTTTTCAACCTTTATTCTCTATACTCTATTACCACTGTATTCTATTAACAGAAACATGGAGAAGATTACGAATTTCCATAAACAATGTTGTGAAGCAATGCATCATAGCACTATCAACTGATAATTTAAAAAAATCAGCAACAAACAAGTGAAGCAACTCAGAAATCAGAATAAATAAAATTAACAAATAATCAATGACTCATTCCACACATAACAGAGGAAACAAATAAAAAACTAAAGTGAAAAAGGGAGAAAATCAGTGAAAATAAAGAAGACTACGAAGAAGATGTTGAGGAACGACGAAGATTGAAGAACTCACGGCGACAGCGAAGAGTCCAATTCGGCACGGGTACGTTCGCACTTCGCAGAGCGTGGTGCTCGACACACAGAGAGAGATGGCTCGAAGACAGAGGCATTTTGACAACGAGAAAGAGGCGGCCGATGACGGCGATGACAGAGGCGGGCTTCACGACGAGCACAGAGACAGTGAGGAGAAGAGTGGCGGCGGTTGAGACTGAGAGTGAGAGAGACACTGAAACAACGAGAAGAAGCCATGCACATCAACTCAGACACAGCTCCACTTCCTCCTTCCTCTGCCGCTTCCGAGGGCTCCACTCATTCTTTCGCTCCTTTCCAAAGCTGCCACCTTTGAGATTATGGATTTTGCCAGTTGAGAGTGAGAGTGAGAGTGAGCGAGAAGGGAGAGGGGCATTTGGGGGGTCTTCATGCGTTTCATTTTTTTTAAAACAAAACGGCACCGTTTTGATGTGAATGAGAGAACTGGGTCTTCTAAAAAACCGACCGGTTCACCAGTTAACCACTAGTTTGACCAATTTTTTTATCGGTTTTTTGCAGACAGATTTTAAGCATTAACCGGACCGGCTAATTGACTGATTCTCGGTTAATCCGGTCGAATCAGCCGGTCCGGTCCGGTTTTCAGAACATTGGTTCTTTATAGAAACTATTGAATAGAATAATCGTTGGTAAAAAGATGATGTTCTCTTATAATATGTATGATTTTTTATGATGATTAAATAAAATAAAAGGTATGGAATAATATTGCGTATATTTAAGTTAATTTAATCCTTTTTAATAACCAGATTTGTTATAACGTAATTGATAAACAATGACAGTTAATACGAATATATATTTTAAGTATAATATACCTTTTATGATTTTATACGAAACAATATTAGTTTTAATTTATATATTTATTATTGGGCATTAAAAATAAAAAGTATTTGTACTATTAACCCTTTTCAAACATTTCTAAACTCCGACCGTGATTAGGCCTAAAAGGTTACCCACCTTGTCAGAAATAAATGTAATCTTACCAATTTTCATCTGATAGTATTATACATTGGCATAATCATAAGAGAATTAAGTTTAGCAAGATAACAATATGGTATTTAGTTATGACAAGAGTATTTTTATATATACAATTATCAATCAATTATATATGGTTTCTGATGAAAATAATATATTCAACATGTATATTGTTTGTTTGGTAAAAGATGACAGATTGACAAAAAAAAAATTAATTACAATGGATATATTCATTATAAGAAATATTTTTTTACGTAATACTATAAAAACTATCATGGTCACCCTGAATTACTACAGGTTCAACTTCCGTCGACAACGGTAAAATACTTAAATTGAGACATTTTTTTACTATAATATTTGTCAAACAAACAATTAATGAAAACACTCATCTATACCTTCTCATTTTAATTAAGTACATTTATACATAAAAAAAGAAAAGAAGAGTTAAAATCGCAAAAGCGATAAAAATGATGGTTCTTATAATTTTGTGTGGCTATCTATATATAGAAGACCAGAAGATCATGATTATCTAACAAAATTAATTTGTATTTATTGCATTCAATTTGAATAGATAAAAAATCATCTTATTTTAGTTTAATCCTTAATTCACATTATTTGAATTTAGTTCAATATGTATTATTTGATTTGATTTAATTATTAGTGAAAAATATCTGGAGAGCCTATTTTATTCATAGATTTATTATTTTAATAATTAATAAACTAATCATTAATTAATTAATACAGATAATTAGTATAATTAATTTGATTTAATATTAAAAAATATTAACAGAATATTAAAAGAGATAAATTAGAAAATACTACTAAATCAAATTGATATAAATTATAATAAATTGTATGATACTTAAATATCTAATAATACTAATTAGTTGATATAGTTAATTTATCGTAATAAATTATATTTAATGAGTTAAAAAAATCGCTAAACACTCTCAAAGCATGTCACGTCAACTCTATCATTAAGTGTAAAAACCTGACTTTTATGTAATAGAATAGACAATAAATAGAAGAGATGAGAATGTGACATGTGACATATTTTAATTATAAAATTGATAATATGTAATAGATTTTTTTATGAATCTTTATTGCTTGTTTATTACTAGTTTTAACGTAATTACTTAATAAATTCTGTCTATGAAATTATCAACTACCTAATATTATGATTTAGTTAATAAGAACGTTGACATTAATATTTTTTCATAAGTATTATTATTATTTATAATTAGGAAAGACCCTATATACATTTATTTCCTTAATGAATGTTAAATTTATTTTGTTACAAAATTCTATATTACCTTTAAAATTTTAGCGTAATTGAGTCTAATTTTTACATTTTGAAATGAATTTTCTCGAAAAAATTAATATGTAAATCACATTAGTATTACAAAATTACTTTATTAACATAATTAGTAGTGCTTACTTGAACCATTAAATTTAGCTTCTAATGATATTAAAATCAACTTATTTTATTATCTTGTACTTTCAAAGAATTTAACATAAAAATCTAATAATTGAAAAAAAATTCATTACAATGAGTATATTCATTTTAACAAATATTCTTCTATCTAATACTATAAAAAATATACTGATAACCTTGAATTACTACGGGTCAACTTCCATCTATAGTGGTAGAATGTCGAAATTGAGATATATTCATCAAACAAACAATCAATTAAATATCATCCGTATTTTCTCATTTTGGGTACATTTATACATAAAAAAATATACATAAAGGAAAAAAAAGGAAAAAAAAGAAGAGTTGAAATAGCATTTGCGATAAAAATCATGATTCTTATAATTTTGTGTGGCCATCTATATATAGTAAATCAGACGACTATGATTATCTAACAAAATTAATTTGTATTTATTGCATTTAATTTGAATAGGTAAGAAATCATCTTATTTTAATTTAGTCCTTAATTCACATAATTTGAGTTTGGCTCAATATATATGATTTGATTTTATTTGATTAAATTATTAGTTAAAAATATTTCAGTTGTCTATTTTATTCAAAAATTTATTATTTAATGACTAATTATTTAATTAATACACACAATAAATTTGGTTTAATAAATTAAAAAAATAAATTAAAAATACTAACAGAACATTAAAAGAAATAAACTAAAAAATATTACCAAATCAAATTAATATAAATCATAATAAATTATGTGATATTTAAATATCTAATCAAACAATTAATTGATATAATTAATTTATCGTAATAACTTGTATTTAATGAGTTAAAATAAATAATTCGGGAAACACTCTCAAAAGCATGCTACGTCAACTTCATCATTAAGTGCAAAAATATGATTTTTATATAATAAAATAGATAGATAGATAAATTTTGATGTTTGAAACAAAATAAAATTATTCTAAAAAATTATATAAACAAAATTTTTTACCCTCAAAGTGTTTAACATTTTGAAAAAAATATTTGTTATAAAATATACTTACATTTTGTGACAAACAAATAACTTGATACAAACAATATTGAATTTTGTGATAAATTAATTTTTTGTTACAAAATAATTGGAGTTTTTGAAACAAAAAATATTTTGTTACAAACAATTGGAGTTTTTAAAATAAAAAGATATTTTATTACAAAATATTACTACTTTTTGCAACTTCTTTTTTTACAAAATATTATAATATTTCGTAACAAAACAACAGTTTATTACAAAAATTAACATAATTTGTAACAACTTGTAATTTTGTTACAAAATATTATTCTTCTATAACAATCACTAATTATTATTACAAAAAAATCATTTTTTGTAATAATTTTAAATTTGATACAAAATTTTTGTTACAAATATTCTATTTTTTTGTAGTGAATAATGAAGAACACAATTGGTACATAGAAAATAAATTTCAGTCCAACGTGAAAAAGTAAACCTAAAACTTAGAATTTGTAGCTTTTAGTAACGGTTTCGGTTTCGCTAGAGAACCAACTAGAAGGTATTAAAGCGAATTAGTTGAAAAATGTCTGTTATAAAAAAGAAAAAATAATTGTTCACTACCCTAATTTTTTGAATTTCAAAACTAAAAAAGTAAACGTGGGTTGAAGGGTAGAAATCACTTTAGCGTTCGCAGGATAAAAAAGTTACCAAATATAAAAATGAAGTGTTCAAAAGACTCAAACGCGCCATCAATTTAATTCTTTTACCGCTTTTTAAAAATTTTTAATAGTATTGAATTGAATTGAATTCTATTAAAAATTAAGTTCTAATTAGAATTGAATTAAATTTTAGTGTTTAGAATGAATTAGTAAAATTATAAAATTAAATTTTATTATAGGAAAGATTTATCAGATAGATTAAAATTTTATAATAGACAACTTTATCTTTTATTAATATATATCATTATATTTAATAATAAATATATTTATTTATTTTTCTTCAACTAAAATTTGTTCACCTTCTTTTTAAAAAATTGGATTAGTCTAAAAATTTTAAATTTAAATAACATAACATTGTTATTAATTAAAAAAATTAAATGGTTCTTCATGGTTAATTTCAACGACAAACCAACAACAAAAAATAAACATGAATTATTAAGAACGAACCAATTTATTGAGTGATTTAATAATATATCAAGTAAAAAAAAGATAATAATAATTATTATTAACAGCAAATTATAGCAACTAATTAATGTCATTAAAATGAAACAAAATTATGCCATATTTTATTAGTGTCATGATTCACACAACTTCACTTAAAATATTAAGACGTAGCATAGTGACAAACGTTTAGTATTATTAATCTAAATTAAACACATAAAATTTATATGTGTAGATTTTTTTTAGATTCACATAGTAGATTTTTCAAAAAAAAAAAAGAAAGATATATATTATATTAAGTGAGTTAAAAAAAAAGTGAATGAAGTAATTAGATTATATTAGAAATAAGAGAGTTATCTGAATAGTATATTATTCAGTCTATGAAAAGGTATAATACATAGAAGTATATATACGAGTTAGAAGAATCAAAATAATAAAAGCATACAATTCTACAATTAATATACATATATTCTATATAAATTTAAACAATACTAATTGATCTAAATTGATTCTAATTATTCTCTAACATCTCCCCTCAAACTCAAGTGGGAGTTAAGAATACCATCTTGAGTTTGGATACTAGAGCCCGGAAACGAGTAGGATGGTGAGCCTTTATGAAGATATCAGCAGTCTGATCCAGAGTTCCAACAGTGATGAGGTGAACAGCATCAATAAGAAGACATTGTCGAACAAAATAACAATCAATCTCAATGTGTTTGGTGCGTTCATGAAATATATCACTGTGTGCAATCTGAATAGCAATGCGATTGTTACAAAAAATGTTGGTTGGAGATGATCGAGGAGCACCCAAATTTGTAAGAAGCTAATGAATTAAGACAACCTCAGCAGTGGCATCAGCGAGAGCACAGTATTCAACTTCTGTGCTTGATCAAGCAGTGAACGTTTGCTTCTTAGCTCACCAAGAAATGAGAGTCGCCAAGAAACAAACAATAACCAGTAATAGAACAACGATCAATGGGTTCACTAGTCCAATCAGTATCTGAATACGCCTGAAGGGATTAAGATGAATGGATAGAAAAATAAAGGCCATGAAATAGGGTGCCTTTGATGTATCAAAGAATGCGAAGAACTGCTGCATAGTGAGTAGTATGAGGAGCTGACAAGAACTGGCTAATAACATGAAATGGATAGGCGACATCTAGTCAGGTGACAATCAAGTGGACGAGACCTCCAACTAACTATCAATAAAGAGTGGGATTATCCAAAACAGTACCATCCATAGAGGTAAATCGAGCATTAGGCTCAAGGGGAGTAGACTCGTGTGACTATCTGTAATCTCAACGTGAGCAAGAAGATCTGAAGTATACTTAACTTAAGAGAGATAGATACCATCATATGTGGATATGACCTCAAAACTAAGAAAATAACTGAGAGAACCAAGATCTTTCATCTCAAAAGTATGGTGAAGAGAGGCTTTGAGATCAGAGATACCATCAACATCATCACCGATAATGATCATGTCATCAACATACAAAAACAGAAGAATAACTCCACGTTCACTTTTACGAATAAAGAGAGCATTCTCATGAGGGATATAAGTGAAACCGATATTACGTATAGTGGTGCTGAACTTGTCAAACCATTCACGAGGAGCTTGCTTAAGACCATAAAGTGTCTTGCGAAAGAGACAGACTTTGCTAGAAGGACAAGGATAACCCGGAGGTGATTTCATATAGACCTTCTTTTTTAAATTCTCATTAAGAAATGCATTATTCACGTCCATCTGACTGAGAGACTATTTTTTTATCGCAGCAATGGCAAGAAAAACTCAAACAGATGTGAGACGAGTAACAGGAGTAAAAGTCTTTTCATAGTCAATACCATACTCTTGCGTACAACCTTGAGCAGCCAATTGTGCCTTATAACGGTCAATAGAACTATCAAAGCGAGTCTTGATCTTGTATACCATCTACTATCCACAACTTCCTGATCAGAAGGGGGATCAACCAAATTCCAAGTGTGTACTTTTTCAAGTGCTTGGATTTCTTCCTGCATTGCTTACCGCTAATTTGGATTTGTGGAGGCTTCTCTGAAAGACTTTGGTTCATGTTGATAAAAAATAGTAGAAAAATAATGATAATCAAGAAGATGAGGAGGTGGATTCCTTACCCTAACAAAACGAGTGGAAGGAGGAAGCATGACGGTAGAAGCAGGATCATCATCCGGTCTGGAATCATCGGGAGATGGAGAAGGTGGAAGAGTAGGAGGCATTATAGGTTGACTCGAGATAGAACCTGTAGAATCATCACTAAAAAAAGATCAACATTGGGGTTTGTGAAAAAGGTGACTAAGTAGGAAGAATGGACACAAAGGAGGAGAACCTAGAAAACATGTGATGCTCCCGGAAGACAACATGACGAGATATACAAATACATTTAGATAGAGGATCCCAACAACGATAACCCTTGTCTTCAGTGCCATAACTAAGGAAATAATACATGCGAGCCTGAGGTTTAAGTTTACTATGTTTATGAGGTTGAAGAAGAACAAAATAGACACAATCGAAAACTCAAAGAGAACTATAATCTGCAGAGGTATGATAAAGATGCTCAAAGGGAGTAACGTTACCAAGGACATAAGAAGGAAGTCTATTGATAACATGAACAGTAGTAAAAATAGCTTCACCCCAAGTACGCTCAGGACACGAAGAAGAAAGAAGCATTGCACGAACAGAGTCAAGAATGTAACTGTATTTGCATTCATCTTGTCCATTTTGTTGAGATGTACCAGGCAAAAAAACTCAGACAAAGTACCCTATTCTCAAAGAAAGGTTAAAATTTTGGAATCACGGTATTCCATAGCATTATCGCGTCGTAAAACCTTTATAACCTTGGAAACCTGAGTTTTAATCATAGTGGCAAAGTTAATATAAATTTGAGGTAGCTCATGACAATTAGACGGATTATTCATCAAATAAACCCAAGTAAAGCGTGAATAATAATCAATGAAAATGGCAAAGTATTGAGCTCCTCCTATAGAAGCGGTGGGAGCGGGGCTCCAAACATTAGAGTGTATAAGATCAAACAAAGAGCAAGCAAGAGGTGAATTATTGTGAAAAGATAAAGCAGGTTGTTTGGCAGTTTGATAAGAAATACAATCAAAAGAATCATTATTAACTTGACCCAAAACACTCTTAGACACAAGAGGATGCAATTTTTCCAAGGAGCTGTGGGCAAGATGGTGATGCCACAACTGAAGGATAGATGGAGAAGAAATAGCATAGAGATTTCACACAGAAGGAATATGAAGATTCTCGGATTCAAACAACCTTCCAACCTTACGTCCAGTCCCGATAATTTGTCCTATCTAACGATCCTGTATATGACACCCAGAAAGAGAGAAATTAACATCAAAACCGAGATCAACAATTTGACTAAGAGAAATAATATTAATGTTCAATTTCGGAATATAAGAAGTATTAGGGAGATTAAGAGTTGACTCGGAAATAGAACCCTTGTGTGTCACGTGCAAGAGGGAGTATTGACAAAAGGTGAATTTGTAGTGGTAGACAAAGATGAAAAAAATGAGAAAAAGGAGACATGTGATTAGAGAAACTGGGGTCAAAATACAATTTAGAATTACCTAGAGGAGTCGAAAAAGTAACAGGACTGTAAAAGGAAATAAGATGCTTAAGAAGAGATGCAATATTAGATAGAGAGACAGAAGAAGGGTTGAGAAGAGGAGAGGTGGTAGATTTAGTAGTAGCAGCAACAACAGAAGCAGACACAGCTGAGTTTTCCATAATAGTAGATACAAGGAACAAAAAGAGGAGAGAAGTCTGCAAATCCGGGGACAAAAATGAGAAAACAGACAGAAGAATCGAAAAGAGCTCACCAAAAAATCTTAGGGAAGGTCTCACTGTCTAACACATCAGCTGCTACGTCAGATGCCACGTCAGCAGAGTAGGACACATGGCAAGGAGTGACAAGAGGAAGGAGACACGACAACGTTGACACAGACAGGGAGCTGGCAAGCGGGTCAGAGAGGCAGGCCAGGTCGGGTTAGATGCAGGCTGGAGCGAATCTGTGTGCTTGCTGGGTTCGACACGTGGCTTGACCCGCAACTGATTTAGGCGCTGATCCGACGGCGCTGGAGGCGTCTGGAGAGAGGAGAACTTGAAGCGGACATCGATCTTCAGGTGGCGCATGAGGGCACGTCCAATGGCAACAGGCGCTGAGTCTGGCGTTGGAATCTTGACAAAGAGACGAACAAGATAGTGGCAGCGGTGACGAACCAAAGCGTCAGGAGAAGATAAAAAAACAAAGGCAAAAAGGCACTGTCGGAAGAGAAAAATAAGAGGACTATTTATGAATTTTCATGGAGAAAAAAAGAATCTATGCTCTTGATACCATATTAGAAACAAGAGAGTTATCTGAAGATTATATCATTCAGTCTATGAAAAAAGTACAATACATAAGGATATATATAGGAGATAGAAGAATCAAAGTAATAAAAGCATGCAATCCTATAATTAATATACAGATATTCTATATAAATATGAACGATACTAATTGATCTAAATTGGTTTTAAGTATTCTCTATCAGATTATAAGGATATTTTAGAATTTTAAGTTTTAAGTAAAACTCCAATGGAATATAATTCTAAATTGGACCTATTTGAATTGAAATTGATTTTGAGAAAAATCAATAAAATTAAATTAAATTTCATCTAAACTAATTTAATTATTTTTGTTTCAAATACTAAAATTGAATTCAATTTTTATAGAAATTGAATTCTAAAGAATTTTTAAATATCCTATTAATCGAATTCTTTTAGTTTACTAATTTATTAGAATATTTAAATATTAATAACTAATTAATAATTAAAAAATAATAAATTTTGATCATCTTCTGATATTCTTCTTAGAGTAAAGGATAAATAGGTTTCTGAACTTTTTTTTTGCGGATATTTTCGTCCCTAACCATTGAAAAATACTTTTAAGTCTTTGACGTCCTTAAAAATTGGACGAATCAATCCCTCCGTCCAAATGCCTCCATTAGACTCAACGGAAAAATCCTGTCACGCGTATGCTTGTCGCTTGGCTACCGTTAGTACTCTTTAATTTAATATCATTTTGGACTATAAATTTTTATTATTTATGACTCTTTTATTACTTATCATTAGTATATAATAAAAACGAAAATAAAGTACAGTGAGAAGTACAATAAAAACAACAAAAAAAGGAAAAAAAATTCATATAAACATAATATATAATAATTACAACCAACAACATATATTATATGAACAAAAAGTTATAATAAGTAAATAAAGTTTATATGAATAAAACCAAATAAAAATAATAAAAGATTTATACACAACATGAATATAGTATAATAAAGGATAAAAAAAGAATTTATATAAACAAAAAATAATAAAAATATCATAAAAATTAATAAAAATAAAAATTTATATTAACAATAGTTGTCATATGAATAAAAAAATGCAATAAAAATGTAACATTAGAAGAAAAAATATAACAATAGTTGTCATATGAATAAAAAAATACAACAAAAATTATATGATTACTTGCATCTTTTTTATAGAAGAAAATAAATGGTAGAGTTGGTAAAAAAGGAATGAATTTTTCATCTAATTTATCAACTGAAATCAACCTTTTCCAACGTAAACACAGAAGCCAGAATTTTTTGCTTCACATACATAGGTGAATGTTACCAAACATAAAAATGGAATGTTAAAGACACTCAAACAAATTTCTCTCTTCCCTAACGTGAATCCCAAATACACCCTAAATTGCTAAATTTAATTTGCTTTTCTCCTATTCGATGTCTTGATATATTTGTTTGAGTGATTTAAAGTTTTGAAAGTAAGAATGACTTGAAAGAAATGAAAAAAAAACATGCAAAATAGAGAATTTACTGTGAAATGGAGAATTCATGGCAACGCGTACGCGTGAAAAGCATTATGGGAGTCACGTCAGATTTTTCTGTTAGGTCTAACGGATGCATTTGGATGGAGGGACTGATCCGTCCAATTTTTAAAGACGTCAGGAACTTAATAATATTTTTTAATGATAAAAAACAAAAATGTCCAAAAAAAAAAGTCAAAAACCTATTTATCATTTACTCTTCTTCTTATTTCAAGAGGTCAATGCATGAATAAACTTTTATTAATTTTATTCACACATATTGAACTTTTCCCTTCTCCCTAGATTAAAGTACAAAATATTTTAACGTAAAACAAAAGTCAATTAACTCGTAAATTACTTGACGTCTTTCTTTCAACAGGTCAATGCATGAATAAACTTTTATAAATTTTATTCACACATTTTGAACTTTTCCCTTCTCCCTAGATTAAAGTACAAAATATTTTAACGTAAAACAAAAGTCAATTAACTCGTAAATTACTTGACGTCTTGACCAATACGAAAGAGTTAATTACACGAAAAGACTCCGAAACAACATATTTATCTTTGTTGCCTAATTACTCATCATCTATCTAAGTATCTATCTATCTAGCTATAGATGAAATGCATTTTGTCGGAATGTAAAAATATATTTATAGTCATTAATTTAATTTAAATAATTAAAATTAAATAATATATAAATAATATATTTATTATAATTATTAAATTTTAATANCTTCTTAAAATAATATATTTTAAAAAAATAAATATTTTTTAAAATTAATTCAAACTATTTTTATATTATATTGTTGATCATTCTTAAAACAATTTAATAATCTAAAATTTATTGAAAGAAACAAAGTTATGTTGTAATAATTATATATTTTAAGAAATCTTTTAATATTTAAAGAAGTTACAGTATTATATGAGATCAGTTAGTTTTTAAATATAATATTAAAAAAGAATAAATTTTAGATTTTCGTGGCTAAATAAAATGAATTATTTTTAACTATAAAAGAAGTTTAAAAAATATTAAATAATTTAAAATTTAATGTAAAGTATTATATAAAACGAATCATACCGAGAGCAAATAAATTCATATAATGAAAGCAAATATCATGTAAAATTGGTAACAAGTTATTAAAAATCAATGGGGTAAATATAGGTGATAACACAACTCATATTTATAAATATCTAACTCATCACTTTAATTTGGTTAGAGTATGTTGACAATTTGATTTATAGTGGATAGAGTCGACTTCAAGTGTCGAACAAATCTTACCAGCTCAACCCGTATATATATAATTATGGTACGTATACAAATTTTTTTATTTAAATAAATTTTATAAGTGATGTCAAATTCAATAGAAGTTACGTTCATTCACAAAAATGTGTTAACACGTGCATTACATTTTTAAAGCGCTCCTTCACCGTTATGAATAACTCTTCTTCTTTTTCAATGAAAATCACAACTGTCATTTTTTTTTGCGTTTCTCCTCCTCCTTCTCTTTTTTTTTCTTCTTCTCCTTCTTCTTTGTGTTTTTCCTCATTTTTCTTTCGATTTTGTAACATTATGTATTTTTTTTCTTTGTTTAATTTTTTCTTCCCAAAAAAATTATGAAAATATGAAATAAGAAGATGAAGAAGAAAAAGCAGTAGAAGATGAGGAGGAGGAAGAGAAAGAGTTCTGAATTATACAGAATTTTTCAGAATAAAAATACACCCAAATATTTTCGTTTTACACCCAAATTTATTGCAAATATAGAAATGAGTTATGATACGTGTACATTAAAATCAACCACCAAAGTCAGCCACCAGTATAAAATACATACTAGAATACAAATATACATTGAAAATAAATTAAAACACACATGTATTTATACACAAATACATTAGTGGCTGATTTTAGTGTACAAATAGCATTTTTGTACAGAAAAATATTTCTTCTAATACTGCATTTTTTTCTTCTTCTTTTCATTATTTCTTTCTTTCTTTTTGTTAAATGAATGTAAGTTCATCATCTTCCAAGTAACTTTGCAGCATTATGTATTTCTTCTTCTTCTTTGTTTGATTTTTTGTTTTTATTCTTGTTAAGAGAATAAAATAAGAAGAAACTTGAGAAGGTAAAACAAAAAGGAAAAGATGAATAAGAAGAAAATAAGAAGAAGATGGTGGTGATGATGAAAAAAAGCAGCAGCAGAAAATGAGGAGGAAGAAGAAAAAAATTTTGAATTATGCAAAACTTATCAAAATAAAAATACACCCAAATATCTTCGTTTTACACCTAAATAGCTTCATGTTACACCCAAATTTGCTGTAAATACAGAAAAATGTTTCCTCTAATATTGCATTTTTTCTTCTGAATTAAACCACACCTCAGCCAGCCACTTGATTAGATTCAACAACAATAATCAATTTCGTTCTGGTTCAATTGACAATCTGAACTTGATTATTCATTATATTCAACAACGAGATACCGATGATAGAGGAAAAGAGAAAAAGAAAGGAAGAGAAAAAATCCAATGAAAAAAGAAAGAGGAAGAGGAGGAGGAGGAGGAAGAGGAGGAAGAGGTGGTGTTGATGACGACGATAATGAAGAAGAAGAAGAAGAACGTGCGAGCGTTGATTGAAAAATGTGTTAAGGAGGAGCGTGAAACATACGTGCCATAAGAAGCGCGTTTTAGGAGTAAGTGAATTTCAAAACTTGTAAAACTTGTATGTGGATTAATGGATTTTTTTCGTTTATAAAATAAAATAATTAATTATTTCCCTAGAAAAGATTTTCCAACTTTATATTTAGGAATACAATTTTTTTGGGATTAAGAGCAAGTTTGTCGCACCCCCGCGAACTCTATAATGAGTTAGGAGATAAAAGTAGGCCTATTGGAGATCAAGCAGCCACAATTTCTGTAATTGCTTTCTTCTTCACCGTTAATAATGTCACAACGATGTCGGAAACTCCATTGTTATCCATTCATTATGTTGGTGAAATAGTGTATGATGAAGAATGTTTAATTGTCTTTAGATTGGGCCAACCGATAATTACGTATATGACACAAGAAGTCAACAATTTAACAGCTTTGAAGAATGTGATATTGCATGCCCTCAGACAGCAAGAATCTAAAAGGGTGAAATTTTTTACTACAAATATCTGACCGAGTTAGATGGCAATTTGTTTTATAAAAGGTATGTTATAGCTGTGTTGTCATTGTCTATGTTACTAGTATATTTATCAGACCATCGTTGTGAGCAATATTTCTATTGTTTTGAATTAGGTACCGGTTGCGCGACGATGAGGACTTACGGCTTATAAGGTCGTGGCACAACCGATGGACCAATATTCATCTGTTGGAATTATACGTGTTTCTTGTTAACTTTGGCTGCCGAGGATCATCTGCGGATATTGTCGATGATAGTTCGACGAGTGGAGTTATTAGACAAACTATTAGAAGGACGATGGTGGATCTAAATATGCCACCTGAGGGTAGTCAGGAGGGGTCTAATATTGAAGTTCGTAACATTGACTTAATGGATGACGGTCTTGAAAGTCATGACGGTTCTGCCATCAAAGATCCGATGATAGAGCAGTATGAAGTCAACCCCGATGATGGAGACGATGCTGATGAAGAACCACCCGAAATCCTTGATGATGGTGACGAGGAAGAGGAGATGAACTACTATGGTGACACACAGATTACTTTGATACAGCCTGCCATTTCTCGACTATATGACTGGCCAGATCATTTCACTAGGATGAATCTCGATGCAATGATTTCGGATTGGTCATTTACCCAAGGAGGTTCTGAAGAAGACACAAGCAATGAGTTTGAGGTTGGACAACAATTTGGGAACAAGGAAGAAGTCATGTTGGCAGTTAAGCAGTACAGCATCAGAAGGGATGCGGAGTACAAAATAGTAGAGAGTGACCATTGGAGGTACAATGCATGATGTATCCAGTTCGGACCCGTTGTAATTGGAGTATACTCATTTCATATTGCCGAAAGCAAGAAAGGTGGGAGGCTAGAAGATACACTGGTTCTCATACTTGCATGCAAACTTCGATGGGGCAAGATCATCATTGGTTGGATTCGAAAGTGATTGCACAACACATTTTCACGATGGTCAAAGTCGATCCAACAATCAGCATCAGGATTCTACAAGGAGGTGTGGAGAATCACTTTGGTTACAAGGTGTCCTACAGAAAGGTTTGGCTTGCAAAATAGAGAGTCATCGCTAGAATATATAGCGATTGGGAGGAGTCATACAACGAGCTTCCTCGTTGGTTATTCGCTATGTAGATGTACTTGTCAGGTCAGATTTATTTTCGATTTAGTTATTCGCTATTAAATAATTCAGCCGTGTACAAAAAGCCGACTAATGTATGTCCTTTTAGGTACTTGGGTGCAACTAGTGACATAGCCCTAGACTGCCTCCACCGACACTATGATGTTTCATCGGGTCTTTTGGAGGTTTCCACTGTGTGCTGAGGCCTTCAAGCATTGTAAGCCACTTATCTCTATTGATGCACCCACCTATATGGTAAATATGGTGGAACTTTGTTGATGGCCATAGCGCAAGACGACAATGCAAACATTCTGCCTGTTGCATTTGCAATTGTTGAGGGTGAGACAAAGGAGGTGTGGTCATTCTTTTTTTTGTACTTATGGGAGCATGTTACACCACAACCAGGGGTGTTAGTGATTTCAGACAGATACAAGTCCATTGATGGAGCACTGAATGCCGAAGGGAGTTTATGGAAATCGCCTCATGCCTTCCAAGCATTTTGTACAAGACACATTGCAGCCAACTTCATGACCCACTTTTGGAACAAAGACTTGAAGAAGGTTCTTATAATGCAGCGTACTTGAAGTCGCATTGTGAGTTCGCTCATTGTTATGGCCGTCTGAGGGGCAAAAACGTAGTTATTACAAACCGGCTTGAAGAAATGCCACGGTCACAGTGGGCATAGTATGCTGATAAGGGACGTCGATTTGGTCACATGACGACCAATATCTCCGAGTGCATTAATGTTGTTATAAAGGGTTTTCGCAATTTGCCAATCATGGCTCTTGTCAAGTCAAGTTATTTTCGTTTGTGAACTTTTTGCAAGGAAGGGTTCTGAGGCACTGGCCCAACTTCAGGTCACTGCTGAATTCTCACAGACATTGATGAAGGTCATAGAATTCAACTCGAAGCACATGAACACTATGAATGTTTACCAGTTTGATCGTTCCAAGACAAACTTCATGGTTGAAGAGTTAGCGGCAGTTTCGGGATCCAGGCAACAAAATTATCAGGTGCTGCTTGATGAGCGCAAGTGTAATTGTGGGTATTTTCAGGCTCTTCATATTCCTTGTCGTCACGTGCTTGCAGTTTTCTCTCATGCAAGACTTGATTGGAAGTGAATTGTTCACCATGTGTACTGCATGGAGTCGGTCTTTAATATTTACAGATCAGAGTTTCGACCGATAGGACATGAAGATGACTGGCCATCGTATGACGATCCCCGAATCCATCCCAAACCTCAGACAATGAGAGTGAAGAGAGGTCAGCCCGTGAGCTCCAAAATTCGTAACAACATGGATGACGTTGAGCATAACAGGGAGAAGCAGTGCAGATTGTGTCGCCAAAGTAGGCACACGCGGAGGACTTGCACCGCTCTTGGTGGTGGAGGGGCATCTTCTAGTCGACGATAGTTGTAGTTGTTTTAAATAAATTAATGTATGCATGAACTATAATGTTATATGTTGTTAAATAAATTATTTCAGTGCATGAACTACAATGTTATTGGTCATTAAAAAAGTTGTCTTCCACAGTGATATATAACGCATTGATATATAATATCAAACATAAACACTGTATTCATCATAAGTTATCTATTTATAAAAGTTGTATAATAAAGAAATGACATTTTGTACATTAATTTCATACAATAATCATAAAGAACTAGATGCTACTGACCCTGCCCTCGCCTCCCACCACGTGGGCCAGCATGTTGTCCATGGGGCCTAGGATCGAGACACCCACCTGTGCCACAGGGAGGTGGTCTGACATCTCGCCGACCACGACCAAGTGGAGGGACCGGGCCAAGTGCTGGAGTACTCATCTGATCCCTCATCGTCGCATAATCTACAGTGGAGGATGACCCGCTAGACTGATCAGTATCAACATGGCGTGGCAAGTATGCAGACTGAGGTGGTATAGTATGCATCTGTGAGAATGGCTGGGTTTGCTGTGGCATCGTCAACATATCTCCAAATCCGTTCTCACCTCCCTGCAGGGCGCCCGTCATCCAGTTTGGCACCATCAACGTGACATCAATCATGTCTTGCGTATCCAATATGGGCTGGTAATCAAGTTGTGGTCCGAGGTTTGATGGGCTAAAAGGTATCTGAAATTGCGTGCCAATGTCAAAATGAACGCTCGCCTCTGGCCGTGAGCCCTGATGACTGGTCCCGGCCTCCGAATGATGTGACCCAGGCGGCCTCAAAGACAAGTAGTCACTAGGCACGGGTTCTGACACTGATCCCACCGTCTGGCCTGCATCCTCGGCACCGTGAGTTGGCGGGCTGACAGGGTCTCTCTGGCGGGAAACCTCGTCGGGATCCTGCCTCTTGCGCCCTCCGCCGCGTCTGCTTCTCCCCCTGGCTCGCCCCCGTCCCCTACCTCTCCCTGCTCCGGCAGCTGGCCTGAGCTCTAGCAGGTGACCATCGTCTGACTGATGTAGGTCTGGAGCAAGTGGATGATGTATGGGCAGGTCTTCTAGGACCACCCCAGCAGGGACTAAGTGCTGGTCACCCAGACCGAATAACTCTGTTTGCGCCCACTGCAGATACCATGTCATATACGGGAGGGACGCACATAGGTCTATATGATGATATATCGGCAGACGATGGTCGGCCCGAGCATCCCACATCTCATGCCAGCCACCAAGTAGCTGCGAGAACCACTCGCCACGACCGAATCTCCCATCCAGCCTGTTCATGTCGTCAATGTTTAGTGGCCGAGTGGGAATGTGCTGCAGGCCACCGAACTGACGAAATACCCGGTCCACCTGATGCCACTCAACGATAGCGAAGCAAAATAGTAGACATACAACTGCCGCCGAGGCATCTGCCTCTGCTATCACCGATGGAACAAGCCCAACCAGTTGCGGGTCAGCATATGGAGTCCATTCAACCTGTTCACAGAACACAGATGCACGACGACATTCAAATAATCATATGCAATAGGTACAAAAGTTAACTAAACATTAATTTCTTAAAATTAAACATTAATCACTTACATTCAGCATCTATTCCTATCCCGTTAAGCATACGCCTGTACTGCCTCAGCCTGCTCTTGCCTGTGGCATTGCCCGGCCGGTACTGAACCCACCTATACAACCAACAACGATAATATTTTATCCTTTATTATTAATAAACAACTTAATAATGATTTGAATAACTTTGGTAAGTGTTTATAGTACCTCTCGACTAGGGAAAAGCGACGAGCATCAAAGCCATCGGGCCATACTAATAGAATACGGTGGTAGGCCCAAAAAAGAATCAAGCTGACACATTCTCCCAAGTTGTGCTGACCATGCTCTGTGGCCCGGCACTTCTGGCGGTACTGCCATGCCAGCATAGCCAAACCCCACGACAAGCGGCCACACGCATCAATGTCCTCTAGCAGGGGAAGCCACCTGATATGGACCCGGGAGTCAGATGCATCGGGGTAGAGGATACCACCGATCAACTGCATGATGTATCCTCTTGTATACCTCATCAGGTGCTCCTTTGTGACATCCTGCTCTAGCTCTCCACAAACCGTGTTGTGGAACCAAGTGAGCTTCACAGTCTACTTTGTCTGTGACTGTCTGTCCTCTGGGCGGGGGATAACACCCAGTATCTGCTCACATAACTCCTCAATGGTCCGTCCCTGATGGTGTTGCTCCCACCCACCTATGCATCCGCTGACAGGATCACCGTCAATCCTGAGTCCCAACTGATAGGCCACGTCCTGCAGGGTGATAGTCATCTCCCCGTACGGTAAATGAAATGTATGGGACTCAAGCCTCTAGCTCTCTTTCAACGCCGAGGCAAGAGACCAATCATGCTCGAACACAACCATATATACGACGTACTCAAACTTGACTCGTCTCAGATATTGCCTAATATACTCCGGCGACCGTGTCATCAAATTCTGTCTGGTGCGCAAGATCCGAGGCGCCTACCAAACAAAAAAATTTAATAAAAAAGGTATTGTGAATAAATACAATAGCAAGTTCACTTTTTATTCAATACAATAAAAAAAGTCACAAAATACCACTCGGTCAAGCCTCCCAACGATGTGCTCAACGTGATCCAATCTATACATCTCATGCTCATAACCCAATAACTACTGCTCCATCGAAACACAATCCAGTAAAATAAAATCACATACTAGATTATTAAAAAATAAACTAAATGACAAATAGCTTATACACCTACTAATTTTAAGCTTACACTATTTAACTGACGTCGTCATATAACTAATTAATTTATAACTAACTCCACCCTAAATTTTATTACTCACGTTTCTTTCTCATCTAACTTAACCTAATTAATTATTCCACTAATTACCTTCTAATTCATAATGCAATCTAATACCTCTGACTAAATTATCTAATAATATACTTTCCTATATTCTTTAATATGTTGATAGACAATACACAATCACTATACTAAAAAATAGTGACATAAAAATAATCTACCTAACATAACAACACTTAAAAATACGTCTAACTAACTAACATATAAACAATAAATTTGTTATTCTAACTAACAAACGATCTATACCTAACAATTTTATCTAACATGTAAACAGTAAACCAAATAATTCTAATTAAGATAAAAAAATAGACTATTATTTACTAACGTGGAACTGAAAAAATCGCCCACGCTAAACTTCACGGATGTCGAAAAGGCCGAAAAGAGTAACAGAGAAAATTTGGAAGAGAGAATAAAGGAGAAAAGGGACAAACAAAATTGGTCCCGCCGGTATATATAGTTTGCCGAACTCATCATAGAGTTTGCCTGAGAGGGGGGAGACGACGAACTCTATATAAATTATGGAGTTCGCGGGGGTGCGGCGAACTTGCTTTTAATCCAAAAAAAAATCATATTCCTGAATATAAAGATGAAAAATCTTTTTTGGGGAAATAATTAATTATTTTATTTTATAAACGAAAAAAATCATTTTTTTAACTCTAACGCGGTTAGTAATGAAAATGATAAAATGACTAACATAATTAATTTAAAATTTTTTAAAGAAAAATTTAACTAAAAAAATTTAAAGACCAATTTAAAGAACAAATCATCTTTTAAGAATTAATTTGACTATTTACTTTAGAAAAAAAGCTTATAATATCATAACTTCACAATTTTGTTCGATAGCTAAATTGCAGGCTCAACCTAAAATAAAAAAAAAACCACAAAAATATTTAATTATCGATCAGAATCTTTTTTGACATTACCATAAAAAAATAGGGGACCACTCAAACAAAGACGCGTATTTCATCTTTTATTAAAGATATTTTTATATTGTGTTTTAATTAGTTTCTGTATAATTTATTCGATATTTCTCATCACATATTATTAAATTTCTCAAAAGATTTTCTTTCTATAAACAATAAAAAATATTTAATTTGGACTAAAACCAAAAAGATAATAGATTAACTATTAGATTTTTTTTTAAATCACACTCATCAATATATATAACAACAAGCTCAAGCCTCTTAAAATTTTTACAAATTAAAAATAATTAATTTATATTTGTATAATATATAAAACAATTATTATATTATTAATACATTATAGATTAAAATTCACTAATTTAAATATGTTTTTTATTTTTAATATAAGCATTAGAAATAAATAAAACTTTTATAACTAGATGTAGTGTAACAAAATATATATAATATTAATTAATTTTTAAAAAATTCTAAAAATATAGTTTCTTTCATTTTAGTCAAATAATTATTTATTAAAATGGACAAATTAATTAATTTTTTTCATATACAGTTTTTTTAAGACATAAAAGTAATTAATTAGGACATTGGTTGAGATAATTAAAGTCACTATTTCATTAAATTTTTAATTTAAAGAGAAATTCTATTTAATTTTGGTATAGAAATTTTGAATTTGAAAATATTGATAAAAATTATATGTTGAATTTTGATTTATATTATTCTCATTTAAATTAATCACTACATAAGTTAAAGTTCTGTTTTGAAGTTATATTCGAGTTTTAATCTGATTTTTAAAGTTTCAATTTACTTAGTTTGATTTTCTAATTTAAGTATCCGTGACTCAGATTAGGGTTTTAAGTGTTTTGTTGAAAAAAAATTAAGGTGAAAAAATTTCAATTGTCGTATCAAATAGTCGCTAGAACGTACAACGTAGCAGTCGTTAGTCCGTCTCAACATGCTGTTAACGATTCTGTGAGACTGTGACAAAAATAAGACCAGGAACCAATGCGAATCATAACTGCTAAGTTGGAAGTCTAAATTTAGTAAATCGAAACTTTTAAAATTAGATTGAAACACAAACATAATTTCAAATACCAATAACTATTATCTCTTTGTTGACAATTAAGTTGTTTTAATGATAATTAAGATCTAATAATGATTTACAATAAAAAAGCATACTTTTGCAGCAATGAACCTATAGCATAATATATATATATATATATCCACAGTATTTATTCGTATCTAATTTGTAATTTGTGAATATGATCTGATTTGTAAGATGAACAGATTGAATCGAATTAGATCCATACTCTAATCAGATAGAAGTAAATATGTTTAAAAAAGTAAATAAAAAATTATTGACCTTTTTTATAAAAATAAATTTTTTTAATATTTTTTATTTTATGGATATATTTGACATCTGATTCAAACAAAAAAAGTGCGGATATTGAATTTGATCTAATGAATTTAGTGCGGATTGGATCAAACTTTTAGACGTATTCAATCTGTAAACACCCCTAATAATAATTAAAAATTATAATGATTATATTTTTAACTAAGAGAAAGTTCCAAAAAAAAACAATACTAATAAATACAAAAACAATTTAATCAAATATTAAAAGAAAATTTTATTTTAAATTAGTTGGACTTTTTAAATTAGTTGGACTTTATATAATGTAATAATAATAATATGATAATTGTTTTATATATCACACAAATATAAATATTTTTTCTGTGAATCTAAGAAAGGTTTTGTAAGTTCCTAGTCTTGTTATCGATTTTTTTGTATTAATCCTCCTATTATCAATTTGATTCATATATAATTTGAATGATAAATTATTTGGTGACATACTTCTTTTTTTACTGTGGCATACTTGTTTATTATTATTATTATTATTATTATTATTATTATTATTATTATTATTATTATTATTATTATTATTTTGCACATTAAAAAATAACAGGGCTAAATTATTGTCATAACATAATCGAAGTATGAAAGTTTATCATTCTCCTCTAATGAAGAAAACAAAATTTCTTTCAATAGTTTATTTAACGTTTAGCAAAATAAAAATAAATTTACTAGAATAAATTTTAGTACGAGTTTAATATTATTCTTCATCATAAAATACTTATAGAATTACTCGTAAATTAATTAAAAAAAGCATGATTTTTAATTTTAAAATAAATTTTAATTTTATTATTTAATAATAATAATACTTTTTTACCGTATATAATTATTCAATTATTCGTTAATCACATATAAATAAATTACTCTTAATAATTTTTTTGTGTTATTTAATTATCTTTTTTAAAAAATAATTAACTATTAAAATAATTAAAATTTTCACAACAAAAATAATAAAAAATTATAAACGAAAAAAATTAACCATCATAATAATTTTCTGTATTTTTATTCATATTTTAATTATAAACATAAATATAATTTGATTATATTATTTATGAAATGTGACTATAGATATAGATAAAATTTAGTTATATTACTTATATATAATTTCATTGTATTGTATTGCTTATAAAATTAGATTATAATTATGACAATAGAATTTTTCTGATATTTTTGTATGTATGACTAATTGATGGTGTTAAAATATTACTCTTAATTATAAATAAGATTTATAATTTAAAAAATCAAAGACTCAATTAAAAAGATACGAAAAAAATGATGTTAAAATATTCTAACTCTTTAAAATAAAAATATTCGAATATCAATTAAAAATTATTTAAAATTTAAACTCAATAAAAGTTTATATTCAATGTATTTTGTATTAAATATATTTGATAACTTATTATATCATATTGGTTGAAATTAGCTTTTATAATGTTAATTTTCTAATAACACTTTATTAGAAAGAAACTATATTTTTAGAATTTCTTAAAAAATTAATTAATATTATATATATTTTATTATACTACATCTAGTTATAAAAATTTTATTTATTTCTAATGCTTATTTTAAAAATAAAAATTACCTGCGTTTATCACTGGTATTCTTGCTTCGTTTTTATTTTATTTTCATGGTTTCTGAAATCAAGCTTTGAAATCGTTTTGAAAATAATGAAACTTTAGAAATACACCCAAACGATTACAGAAATACACCCAAATAATTACAGAAATACACCCAAACGATTATAGAAATACACCCAAAGGATTACAGAAATACACCCAAAGGATTACAAAAATACACCCAAAGAGAAATACCGAATAAATTATACAGAAATTAATTAAAACGAAACATAAAAATATGGGCAATGTATTTAAATAAATTAAATGAGAAAAACCTTTACTTGATTGCAACAAATGGAATTTTCTTACGTGAGTATCCTGTTTTGTTTACTATGTAAACCGTGGAAGCTAACAACAATTTTGGATTTGTTCATAAACCGTTGGAGCCTTGGACAATTTTCACTTGGTAAAGTTTGAGCATAAACTGTGGCTGCTCACCACAGATTATAAAGAAAAGGAAAAACTACCATTTGTACCCATGAACTTTACGAACGCTGACAAAAGTACCAATGGAAGAAGAAAAGTGACTTTTTACCCATGAAAGGCTGGATCCGTCTGTCGATAGTACCCGAACGTCATTAAAACGTTAGCTCCATTAAGTTAAAAGCCAACATGGCACGTTAACTGCTTACCTGGCTTTTGATTTTTATTTTGAATTTTTTTAGTAACCTTCCAGGTGGATATAAAAGAGAGAGAGAGAGAGAAAGAGAGAGAAACGTTAGAGTCACTTCGCACCATTCCATCTTCTTCCTCACCACCCTTATGCATGCCTTAGCAGAGAGAGACGTGAACCACGTACTGAACCCGACGCCACCAACCAATCTGCCCAACCGCCTCCGTCCGCCCAAAACACCACCGGCGACCAGCATCGCCTGATCCTTCTTCCATTTTCTTCTCCATTTCCCTATTTCTTCCCTCCTTTGCGGGTAGTCACTCTGTCTCAGCGCGAACAGCCCTTGCTTCGCATCTTCCAGTCCGATGAGGAACCAAGGGCGGCAAACTTTTGTGCCGATGCGACCGCCGCTCCTCCGCCTTTCCCAATTTTTTCGTCCTTCTCTATCATCAGCGCAGGTTCAATTCCCTTTTCCCGCTTCCCTGTCTTTCTTCTTTTTATTTTTATTACTTTTTCATTCTGTTTTAGTGATCTGGGTAGGTTAAGTTACATGATTTCTGTGTTTTGGAGTGAATGTGTTTGTTGTGGCTGAATTTTGTGGGTTGTTTGATGCCAACATAGAACTAATAAACACGCTGTCTGAATTTGCTGCACACCACATACTCGATATATCGCCTGAATGAAGTTTTTATTTAAACCTTATATCTGATCAGAATAGGGCTTAAGTTTTGTTTTCATTATGCATTTTAATTCACAAATATGCAGTTTTCTGAACTTCGTGATGATGATTGTGATTAAACTTTGGTTATGCGCTAGTTGAATGTCCTTGTTGAACACCAAGTTATGTATATTTTGTTGTCACTCAATGAAGAGATACCTACCTAACAAAATGTAATTTGGTAAATTCTTCATATTTTACACAGTTGAAAACAATACCACCACCATCATAAGATAATTATAGTTTTCAGAGGACATTTTTTTGAAAACATTCACTATTTTACACGGGTTGGCAGCAAGCATAACCTATTACATATTCCTCACCAAACATCATAACATGTATATCTCAAATCATTATTCTATAAATCAATAATTGAAACCCCATTTTTCATGTAAAAAATAATGGAAAGGATTAAGGGATGTATTAGGCTGATGAATGCAGTTTAGCTAAAATTTCAAATAATATATAACTAAAATTTTACTAATTCTTAATTATTCTAATAAATTTAAATCATATATTTTTTTATTGTGTAATAAATTTATAGAAACAATAGTCATTTAATTATTGAATGAATCATATTTTATAATTTAATAATTAGAAAAGTCATAAACATTGTCCAAATTTTTTCGTGAGTCAATTTTAGTGAAAATAGACAATTAAGTTTCCCATGAACCAGGATTTGTTCATTTAGTGGTAATAGACATACCTACATAATTAATAAGATTTACATGAATAATAATATTTTAAGAAACTAATTATCATGTTAATGTTTGAGCCGTAAGTCGTTGTTTATCAAAAGTTCATTTTCATTTCCTTTCTTTATCTTAAATATTTTTTATTTTAAATTTTTATCTATTGGCTAACTAAAATATTTTTATCTATTTTATCTTAAATATTTTTATCTATTGCAGTTTAACTTCTCTTATTGTTTGTCTCAAATAAAGTGCAACTGTTTTCTGAACTTTTTGATGATGATTGTTATTAAACTTTAGTTATGCGCTAGTTGAATGTCCTTGTTGAAATAGTAGGTATATTGATATGGACTGTTCATCCTTTTTTTACTGACAGAAATGGCTACCACGATGCATATCACATTAATAATACACCATAGAGGTAGACTTGAAAGGGGATTAGATGACAAGTTGTGTTACGCAGAAAGTGAAATTACTGAGGTGGAGAGAGTTAACGTAGATACTCTGAATGGCTTCTTCATTAGTGACCTACTGAAAGACATTGGGTATCCAATCATCTCCGATTTCTACTGGCGACAGCCTGGAATGGAAATTGAGGGTGGTTTGAGGCTTCTACGACTTGACATGGAAGTCGTTAAGATGTATGAAACTGCTGTGGAGAATGGGCATAAGATTGAATTAAACACAGAGCACCCAATCAGCCAAGCAGATGTTGTAGATACGAATGAAGAAGCTGGTGTAGAAGCACCTGATCAGGTTAATGTAACTCCATCAAGGAGGAGGAGGAAAGTTTATGTCAGGAGGACTCCAACTCCAAAGAAAGCAATAGGTCCTAGAAGAATTCTTCACCTGGAAAGGGTACATACTGAAGCCCAAATTACAGAGGAGACCCATGGCACAGAAAAGGCCCAACTAGATGCCAGCCCAAATCCATCAGTTCCAACTACACTAAACACAGTTCATGTATCTGAAGAATCTGCTACACCAAACACAGTTTCAGCACCATCTATTCCGCTTGACAACAATGCCCAGCCAAAGTCACCAACATACACAAAGCCACCCTCTACCTCTGATGATCCACAAGATGAATTGCTCACCCAATATGTTCCTTTACCACAGAATCAACCCTCCTTCCGAGCCATGCCTGAACCACATCCAACCCCACCACCCAACACCCCTTCTACCAATCCATCTGCCACAGTAAATGCTCCAAAAGCACAAAATAACAACACAGAGGAGGGTATTGGAGGTAGTAGGAGAAAACAGATAAGGAGATCTACTAAGAGACCCCTTTCAACTGGACAAACATTTATCCCTAATACAGATCCGAATCAACCTTCATCAGTATTTATTCCGGTGGAAGGGGGAGAATATTCAGATGATAAACCTGGTCTTCATTGCTATGAGTCAGAGGGCCTCTACAGCATTGGAAGTGATGAGGATGACTAGGAAAGGTCATTTCCACAGGGCAATGCCGATGCACCTGTTAAGGAGGTGAGGCTGGAGCTTGAAATGGAGTTCGAGACTCTGCAACAGTTCAAAAAAGCTGTAAGAAAGTTCAATATTAACCTTGGAAGGAGTTTTTTTTTTTCAAGGATTGATTCAACAAGATGCAAAGCTATATGCTATGATGAAAACTGTCTGTGGCAAATTTACTGTGCCAAGAGGTCATGTCCAGTGAGTTATCAAGTCAAAACTTTTGTCAATGAGCATACTTGCCTATAGAACTTGCATTGTAACTCTGCCAATGAAAAATGGGTAGTTGATGAGTTGGAAGAGAGAATAAGGAATCAACCTGATATGATAGTAAAGGATGCTGAGAACTACTTTAGAACTGAGTTTGATGTGCTTGTAAGACCTGGCCCCATTAAATGTACATATTGTCTGAAGGTATAACCTAACATTCCATGTCTCATTTGTTTACTTTTGCATATTGGTTGTATTGTAAAGAAATTAAAATTGTAATTATTGCTACTGTTTTCTCATACTGGTCATAACAACAAAGGATGTGACAAGAAGAAAGAAGCTATGGCTAGTGGAGGAGCTGCATCAGGTAGTGGTAGTCAACATCAGGGTGCAGCAGCAACAACTGAAGGTATGGGTGTTGATGATCTTGATGAGGATGCTGCCAGAGAGCAAGAGATGTATTGGGAAGAGACTTTGGAGGCAGCAGATGCTGAAGCATCAACTTCAGATTCACCCAATGTAAGTTATTTATATCCACTCTTTTCTTCTACTTATTGGCATAAAGATAATTTTATCTTGCATTAAAAATTTGAGCTAATGCAATTATCAATATTTATAGATGAATGTTGATGATCTGAACTGTGTGAATCCTTCTAAAGAACCTATGGTAGTAAGACCTTCACCTTCTAACTCCTCTACTACATATGTGCCACCTAGACCTATCATAAAGCCAACCATGTCCAAGAGACCAATTAGGAGGAGAAATATTAAGAGGCCACTACCGTCACAACCTTCTCCCCTCAGACCTGCCCCACCACAACCTACTCCCATAACGCCTACCACACCACAACCTTCTGTTGTTAGGCCTACATTACCAACTAACCAACCGCCTCCAAGAGTTACCAGACAAACAATACATGGTGCAAGTCGAGGGACCACTACATGATTTATGCGATTCATGCCAACTCCACCATCCACAATTCAAACACCAGGCAGATGGCCAGTACTTGGGTTCCGTCCACCAACAATAGCATCTTCAAGTGGCAACAACAACAGGGTTTCTAGTGGCAATAGCAACTCCACACCCAACAAATAGGATTTTCTAGTCTGAATTTGTTTTTTGATGAAGTACTTGCTGTAATGAGAGCTCCATGAACTCTTATATTATGTTTTTTTGTAACTTATGCCTAGTAAAAACAGCATACAACTTGATGCTTTCATGTTCATAGTTTGTATTGGTTCTATTAGGTACAATTGATTTGCTACAGCTACATTAAACTCATACCCTCGTTTTGAGGCTTTTGTTGATAACTGCATATGAGTAAATTACTTCAAGGTTTATTATAGCTTATGGAATGAATTACTAGTTCCATTTCCAGGTTACAACTTTGCTATTTATTTTACAATACCATGTTTCTGGCTAGATTAAGACAAATCACGACATTTATATTTCTTTTTTTTTTGTCAAAATTGAGTTAACTTCAATCTAACAGATATCAAATACATTAACAATCATAGACATTAATGTCATAACACAACTTGACTTTTTCCACAACAAGTGAAGATAGTAACAGAGTTTCGAAGTTCATCATCATCGAAACCAACCAGCTTCTAAGTTCATCATCATTGAAACCAAAAAACTGCACAAAAAGATCCCAGGACAACATACACCATAAGCACAGTTACATATTGATTAATTGGAGTAGATTCAGCCCTACACAAATTAGTAAACTCAAAAAAATAGTTATAATCCATGACCTAATAGTTCTAATTTCACCATGGAGCTTCCCTATCTTTAACAAGATCTTCACACTATTCTCTTGAATCTCTCTTCTTTGCCCAGTGAGATTGACCTCATGGCTACTACAAGAGCTATCTTGATTTTTTCTAACAAGGGCTCTTGCCAGTCCTTCCCATCCTCCGTCAATCTCATCCACCCATACAAAATACTTGCAATCCATCGTCTGTAGTGTGAAAGGGATCCGCGAAGGAATAAGGAATCATTCACAATAAGTTAATCTGATCCGAAGCACAAAAACAAAAAGACTTACCTTCCATAGAGGACACCTTACGAACTATCTCTCAGGATTTGTTAAGGTTCCAGATTGTAGCAACACCACACCCTGTCCACAAAAGTATCTCCCAGACAAAGTATTCTCTTCACCCCTCTTGGAAGACGAAGTCCCTTCTTCGCTGATGCTTCCATTCGAAGAACATTGGTTACCTCTGCTTCTCCTAGACATTCTAGGGTTTTGAAATTGAAATTGGGGAAACAGTTGAGGATAAATTAGGAAAATGGGTGATGTTATAACGGTATATTTATGCTTGGACACGTTAGACTGCTGATTCAAAGCCAGGTAAGCAGTTAATGTGCCATGTTGGCTTTTAACTTAATGGAGCTAACGTTTTAATGATGTTCGGGTACTATCGACAGATGGGTCCAGCTTTTCATGGGTAAAAAGTCACTTTTCTTCTTCCATGGATACTTTTGTCAGCGTTCGTAAAGTTCATAGATACAAATGGTAGTTTTTCCTAAAAAAATTTTGCTAGCTATAAACCGTGCTTGGTCACCACGGTTTATGAAGATTTCTCTCATTTAATTTATTTAAGTACATTGTCTTAAAAATATCTTTAACAAAAAAGATAAAATATGTATCTTTATTTGAGTGATTTCTTAAAAAGTAATAATAAAAAAGAAAACATCTCTACAAATCTAAAGAAAATACCATGAATCAAAATACCACCCTAATTACAAGATCTAACACCAAAGTCAATAAAAATAAATCTCGCACTAAATACTAGTATTATTATAACTCCTACTAAGATGTCTTTACCCTTTATTGCATCATATCATCGCGTAGAATATATAAGATTACATTTCATATAGCACCACGCTTGCACATCTATACCATTTTAATAATCATGTGGCTTCTCATAAAGCATCCACCTACCTATAGCACATGCTTGGAAAATCAAAGTCTGATTGAGAGTTTTATGCAAATCACTAACAGTATAGACGAAGTTCACCGTGAAAACCACTTTTAGACAATAAAAATCTAATTTGTTTATTGCATATTAAGAAGATATGGATTAATACCACAAAACTCTACTAGTTTTAAATTTTGTGTATTGGCTATTTTTTTTCAGTTATTGATACATTTGAATTCTTTTTGTAAAACATATTGAATGTTGATATTGGGGAAATTTGGAAGAAAAAAATTTAACTTATTTCTTTGAAAATTTACCCTCTAATAATTGTCACCGTATCCTTTAGCCCATCTCACCAAGTATATATCGATTTTAAAAATCACCCGCTCTAAAGACACAATATTTATCCAAAAAGAATTGCACAAATATTTTAATGCACTTCACCATAGCATTATTTATAGAATTTGTATTAAAAATTTTCTATAAAAACACAACAATAATATTATTTTTAACATTCACAAAATAACCACACATTATCATACATTGCTTTTTTTTTTTACCTAAATAGTATTCTTCAACCCGATAGGTTAAGGACTAATCCGTCACGAATCTGAGCTCCATTTAAGGATCTGTCGCCGGCCAATGAGTTGCTGCGTGTACAAGGCAAAGTTCGAACTCCCGACACTTATTTAAGCGGACGAGTGAACTGACCACTTGATCAACTCAAATTGGTTTATCATACATTGCTTTAAAGTAATATATTTAGTACAAAATCATCATATTCTCAAGGGTAAAGAACGTAAACAAGCCAAGGACAGAACAATTTGACACAAATAAGTCAAAGCAAAATCTAATTCATCAATCAACCAAAGCGGATTTAAATGTAATTCGAACCTACCTGTTTCGAACTCACTTTCCACGTAATTCGAACCATGTAGATTCGAATTACACATTGATACCCAAAGCCACATAATTCGAAGTCAGCTGATTCGAATTACGCAGAAACATGTAATTCGAATCAAGCTTATTCGAACTTCTCCCATGCACGCCATACAACATAATTCGAAGTGGCTTAATTCAAATTACTCCAAGTGTATTTTGAACTAGGCTGGTTCGAATTACTCCAAGTGCCAATTATGTAATTCGAATGATATTGATTTGAATTATACATTGTACAATAAGATACTAGAAAAAAATTATATAATATAAAAAAATATACTAAAAAAAAGTATAAAACAAGATTATAACAAATTAATTTTAGTATAAAATTATTAAATATAAATTAATTTTAACTCTTATTAACAATGTTTATCGTAAAAAATAAAGTGTTATGTCAATATAATAACATTATAACATTTTAAATCAATTTTTTTCTAGGATTTTAAATTAAAAGCAGCACATGGAAAAGCATTATTGGTATTTTAAAGCTAACTTAATTAAAAAAGATAGAACTGTATTTTTTAGAATTTTATGTACATAATTAGGCTAATTTTTTTTAATATTGATCAAAGATGTGTGTTACACTATGTTATTTGGTTTTAGGTAGGGGTGGCAAACGGGCCTAAACCCGCCGGACCGGCCCGCGTAACCCGCCAAAAAAGGCGGGCTGGGCTGGAAAATCGAGACTGCCAAATAGCAAAAGCCTGCCTAACCCGTACCGCTTAAACCGCGGGTTTTGGCGGGGCGGGGCGGACTTCCCCGCCGGGCTAAGGTTTTTATTAGTGAGGGGGTATTTTTGCAATTTTTTTGCCAAAACCTAACTTCCCCGAACCTAACTTACAAGAGTGTGAAGATAAAAATTGAGTGTTTTGAATTATGTTTATGTTATTTTGGAGACAATATTTATAATTATGTTTTGGATTATATTTATTTTGCTTTGGAGAGAATATTTATACTTATATTTTGAATAAAAATTTGGTTTATAATTATATTTATTAGATATTTATAATTACAAAGACTTTAATGTTTGTGAATATAAAAAATATAATTTTTTATGCCATTATAAATTATAAATTTATTAATATGGTTGTGAAATTATATATATTACTTAGTAGTTAATAGTAAAAAAAAAGAGAGGAGATTTGGCGGGCTAAGCCCGCCAGCCCGCAGTTAGGCGGGGCGGGCTAGGATTCTAGGACCGCCTCATTAGGCGGGGCGGGGCGGGCTTCCCCGATTGCTATGACCAACCCAATGGAATGTGGTTAAAGTTAGATTTTTTAGGAGAAGCTCGATTTTTGATTGAGGAATTGCATCCACGGAACTTTATAGGGCAAGTTCAAGTTCCATCCCCTCCATGCTTTTTACGTCTGCTCGAAAATCTTCGAAGTGGAGCACATAATGAAATTGAATTCCCTCAGTTTCAGTTCAGTTTTGCTAAATTCGTGACAAATTCAGATATGCAATTTCAACGATTAGTGATAAATACAAATACATTTTTATATGTTATTTTTAATTCAATGTACTAATAGGAGTTAAAATTAATTTATATTTAATAATTTTATACTAAAAATTAATTTGTTATAATCTTATTTTATATTTTTTAGTATATTTTTTTATATTATATAGTATTTTTTCTAGTATCTTATTGTACAATGTGTAATTCGAATCAATATCATTTGAATTATATAATTGGCACTTGGAGTAATTTGAACCAGCCTGATTCAAAATACACTTGGAGTAATTCGAATTAAGCCACTTCGAATTATGTTGCATGGCATGCATGGGAGGAATTCGAATCAGCTTGATTCGAATTACATGTGCGTAATTCGAATAAACTGAATTTAAACTATGTGGTCTTGGGTATCAATGTGTAATTCGAATCTACATGGTTCGAATTACGTGGAAAGTGAATTCGAAATAGGTAGATTCAAACTACATTTAAATGTGCTTCGATTAATTGATGAATCAGATTTTACTTTAATTTATTTGTGTCAAATTGTTCTGCCCTTAGCTTGTTTACAATTTTTTTACCCTATTCTCAATCTTCGCAACAGGACTTAGACCACAGACAACTCCTTGAATAGTAGTTGGCTGCACTTGTTTTTTTTTTTAAGAATTTTTCATTCTTTCTGGAGATACACAACAAACTTTGTGCATCCTGCTACGACGTATTCTTTCTTTAAATAATAATTTGGTTTTTAATCTTCCGTATCATCTATATTATTGCAAATTAATAATTTATTTATTTTTTTCTTTTCACCGCATCTTGCTCACACTAAAATTTAAAAAAATATTCTATTCATCTTCAGATTTTTTTCTTTTAATAAATAAAATAAATAATTTTAAAAGTATTTACCGATTTAAATTATGTTACTTTATCTCATTTACACTATAAACGAGATGACAATGCATATATTTTGTTTACAGTATAAACAAGATAAATTTATCTCATTTACACGGTAAACGAGATACATACATTGTCAAAAGAATTGACAAAATTATTTAATTCAAATACATAAATAAACATTTCGCACCTCGCGGCCAGAAGATACTGATAGACCCCTCCATTTGGTGGACACCACTAAAAAAATTTCTGATAGATCCAGGACATCAAAAACGGAGTGCAGTCAGCGATATCCGTGATGCCTTAATGTGCCGCCGAACAAAGTGACTGATACTTCCAAGCCAGCACAGTCAAGCCCCAGGAAAATGCCCTATACTCCTCAAAGTTCCAGAGCAGCTATAGCCAACGAAGGTGCACCAGATTGTTGGACTTGTCGGTCATCAAATACCCTCCGATCAATAACATAATATAGCACTTGGCGTACTCTCGGAGGATCTCGGGATCGTCTGTCGGAGGACATCTGGCGGACACGATCCGACAGCCACACAAACTTCAGCGTGAAGGACTCCTTCCTCTGCGTAGCTTGTTGTGCTGCCACGGAAGGCGTGGCGTCGAGCAACTGCTCCACCAACGCCCACGTCTCCGTCTGGTACCACCTACCAAAGTCACGGAGGCACCCCCGATGGGGTTACCGTGTGCGCATAGGCCTATGTGGTACGCCACGTCTTGCAGGGTGATAGTGACCTCACCCCACAGGAGATGAAACGTGTGCGTCTCTGGACGGCATCGCTCCACGATTGCTGAAATAAAGGAGTTGTCAAAAGTGAAATTCCTGAGGAGCACCGTGTCGCCGAATCCGGCCTCAGATACGGGATGATGGCATCGGTTGGAGGAAGAGTTTTGGTCACTCGCCGAAACAGTAGGAGGCGAGGCCTCTAAAGAATGAAAAAAAGAAGAATTTAGCCTTATGAATAAAATATTCTAAATTTCTAGGTTACTGGATTCTATCTCTTTTTTTAGTAATTAGACCAGCTTAATATGGTACACAACACATTAAAGTTTAGCAAATATTTTCATCTAACGTACAGCTACTTCCATGGATATTTTTTATTATTCCACCATTACCCCCTTATTTTTCCTATTGCGTTGTTCTCATAGAGGTACTTTCTTCTTCCTGCTCTTTCTCTATCTTTTTCTTTTTCAGGTACTCTCTCCTTTCTGTAGAAACTTTTATTGAGGTAGATAATTATTTTTTTTATCGTTTTTACTTCAATACCATTTTAACCTTGTATTATATTATTTGATTTGTAATAAAAATAATAACAAAAATAATTAATCTTAAAATTTTTAAAAGATAAATATTATCAAAGTGAAATTGATCTTTTAAAATATTAAAAAATAATTTATAAATTGTAGTTGATTTTATATAATTTTAAAAAATTAGTTTTTTGATAAAAAAATTAATTTTCTAAATAAAAATATATTTTTATGTGCAAAAACTTTTTTTTATGTAAAAATGGATTTTTTTTAAACTAATTTTTTATTTAAAATTAATTTAGCTTATTAACCTAGATGAAATTTTTTATTATCTCATTTTTTTATTAAATTAATTTATATTTGATGTAGAAAATTTAGAATCACAGGACTATTTTAGTCCTTTTATATAATATTTTAGTCTTATCCATGTGTATCCAAACATAATACTAGACATTATATTAGTGTCTTGTCCATCGTATCCAAACACAATACACAAAGGATGGTTTTTATTGTCTCCGTCTCAGTGTCATGTTCTGTCCTGTCTCTAAAAACAAATACAACCTTGAAGAACGTACTTCCATGTTTCTAACCTACACATGTCTCTAAATTACATTTTCTATAATTGGCAAATCCTAACTATAGCGTTATAAATACTAAAAACTTAGCACAAGAATAACCAAGATTCGAAAAACCGGACCGGTTATCGAACCGTTCTAGTCACTGGTTCACTGGTTCATTGGTCTAACCGTAAAAACCGTTTTAGAATAAAATAATAAATAAATTAAAAATATACATCTTAAAATATAATTATAGTTTAATATAAATTTTAAAATATCTTCTACCATATGATCTTATCAAAATACAAACTCAAAATTTTTTTAAAACACTCTTAAAAGATGTTTTCGAGCACTTTTGTCATAATCATCTTCAGCTTTACACTCATCACTCAGTTAAACAATTCACAACCCTAATCCTCTATGATTTTTTTGAAAAAATAAAATTCCGTTCAAGAAGAAAACCATAGCGGTAAATAATTGAGAATATTTGTCAGACTTAGCACCAAGATATAAAACAAGTATACATATAGGCCAGTATCAAGCAATCCAATTCTCAATTCCATGAATCATAAATATAAAGATGTCTAAAATATTCACATAATTGATCAAATTCAACATTAAAAAATATTAAAAATTAAATTTTGCAATTGAAAAAAATGAAGTAAAGATAGGATTTTATACTCACACATTCCCCTTAATCTTGAACTATGTCTTAGCACATACTTTGTGGGCAGAAGCAAGATCATCTTTACAAGGACAACCCAATTCAATTGGAATATCAAACTCAGAACTATCACTCTCCAAATCCATGTGACAAATTCTACAATTTCTCTCCACTTTGTGATTAGTATTACTAATAATATTATTAATAATATTAATATTGCAAAGTAATTAATGGATATTGGAACTTTAAACTCTCTTTAACTACAAGCTGTAACATGACCCAAATAACAAATTAACCAATTTAATTAACACAACTCCAAACACAGCAAGTAATCTGCTTCATACACTCCTCAAAAGTGGTCTCGAATCATTTGCAATAACAGTAAATTATGTTTCATAAACAACTCAAATTGTCGAAATCAGAAACATGAAGCACACTATTTAGAATCTACAGAGTCATACCAATTTCAAAAAATACATAATTGGCACAATTTATCAAGCATGGAAAAACTAAGTTCTCAAAAAAAATTTTAATTGAAAATAAAAATACAGCACCACAGTCAACAGAGAACAGCAGCAAAGAAGACACAAAACAGTACAGTACATCACAATAGAATAATAGCAGTGAACAGAGCTAATCAATAATCAATTAATCATTCAATAATCCATATAATTGCTGAAAAAAATAAAACAAAAAAAAAGAACAAGCACTAGCAGTGAGTAGAGAAGCCATTGCCTTCTTCGATCTGAGCAATCTGGGCAGAGTATGAGAGAAAGTGGTTAAGCATGATGGACGATGGCGACTAGGCAACAAGCACGACGATGGATGGCAGCAGAAGCACGGATGAGCAAAGGTAGACCAGACGACGAACGCTAAGCTCGACGAAGAAGCTTCGATTGGAGTGAATAGGGGTTGGAGAGCTCAAGAAAGACGACGGCGCGACGGACGGCGACACTGTCTCCCTCCTTGCCGCGACGGTGGAGGCTACTGTAAACTAGGGTTTTTTTTTAGGAGAAGAGAGTTTCGTTTGAGAGAGTGAAAGTTGAGAGGAGTTGGAGTAAACAGGAGTTGGAAAGCTCAAGAACGACGACGGCAGTGTCTCCCTCCTTGCGGCGGCGGTGGAGGCTACTGTTAGTCTGCTAGGGTTTTTGTTTTGGGGGAAGAGAGCTGCTTGAGAGAATGAGAGTTGAGAGGAGGCACTGAACGTCTGAAGGCTTCCCATTTTTCCTTTTATCCAAAACGCGAAACGACACCGTTTTAGGAAAACCGGCCGGCTCTCGATTCGGTCCAACCGACCGGTTCTCGGCCGGTTCAGCGGTTTTTAAACTGTTTTGTAACTGGCGATTTTATAGGTTAAACCAAACCGTAAAAACATTCGGTTTACGGTTAAACCGGTCGGACCGGCCGGTCCGATCCGATTTTCAGAACATTGAGAATAACAGAGTACCAAACTAATAATTATGTCATACCAACCTAGCACAAGCAAATAGAGTTCTAAATTCCTCCTAGAGACTTAACTGCTAACTCATATAACTACATTCTCGTTCTTCATGACTACCCTAACAATGACCACATCCTTAAATTAAACAAACATAAGAAAACTAACCTCGAAGTCGGTCGCCCCGGCGTAATGCATCGTCTCGTTTAGCCTATTGATGTCTCCGTCATTCCCTGCCTCGCGCGTCATCACCGATTAAGTCGAAGGTATGGTCAGAAAGGATTAAAAATGGAGGAAAGAGGTTGACAAAGTCAAACTGGGATCCGGAACTAAGCTGTAGACGACTTGTATATATAGGCGCGGACATGTCTTATCTCGTTTATAATAAGCATAAGTATATCTCGTTTACAGTGTAAACAAGATATACACGTCGACAAAAAAATTTAAATCGGTAAATACTTTTAAAATTATTTATTTTAGTAAATATTAATTTATTTTATTTATTAAAATAAAAAATCCATCCATCTTCTCCTCCACTCTTTTATCTCTTGTTCACATCATAATCTTATAATATATGCACGATTTTAAATATGTGTACTTAGTTATGATCTCTATTTTAGTTTCTCTTGTAATTTATGCTAATTTGAGCATGAAAATTCTTGCAGATACACTTTTACCATTAAGAATGACGAATTCAAAATATTAGAAATTTAGTATAAAAAAAAATAGTGACAGCATCATTTATCTAACTTATTCTGTATAATTTTATTCAAGTAATTCTTAAATTCAGAAGAATAAAAATATTTTTAAACAATGTTGGTCATAGAAACTATATTTATTTGTTGGTAAGAAAGAGACTTAATTAAATAAAAACATTATACATTTTAAGGTTGCGAAAAAAACTGAAAAGTGGGTATGGGGCTATACCTATATGTTTATAGATGATATTTATCTTTATATAGATGATTTTCAGAAAGAAATCGACCTTACATGAAGATAGTCAATTCTTATACGGTAAACTTTTAAAATTCAAATTGCTCAAAAAGTGTCCACAGTTCCATCAAGTAAATGAGTAAAAAATTAAAGAAGGCATCTTTCACTAAATAAAATGATAACAAAACAGAAATTCACATCATGGCGTGATGTGGCAGGTATGCCATGACATTGAAATTTATGGTCCTACTCAAGAATAATAAAAATTAAATCAACCAAGAATCAATCTAAAAATATTTTGTACATTTAAAAAATAAAAAATTATACGTCTTAAATTTTAAACTTACATATTTAAAATATATATATTAACTAATGATTGGTTAAATCTTATTTATTAATTATTATATGTCCGTATCTATTATCAAACTTCTATTGCATCTTATAATTCTTATGGATATGAATTAAGAGTCTCACGGGCTCAATGATTGCTGAATACAAATATTTTCCTGGTTTCACACCATTATTTGCTTAGAAATGTGTTAATATCAAGATGGCAAAATATGACGTCGCACCAACCTATATACAAAACAAGAAAAATTAATTATATCTGGCCTGGTTCACGGGTCATCTTTTCATCAGAACTTTCACTTGACTTTTTTTCTCGTTACCCATATTATTCTCTAATCCAAGTGGACAAAAATTAATTTATCTTTGACCAATAGGTTACGGTGAGATTTAATTCAATCCTTTTTTTATTACTATTACATAGAAAAAATATTTAAGAGACAATTAAAATCAATCAAAAATTAATCTAAAATTATTTTATTTTATATTTATTAATTATTTTTAAAATAAATATATAATATTAAATATAATAGATATTAGCATTCATCGACAAAAGACAAATAACTTGGAAGTCTTTTCAAAAACTAATGACTTTTGTTATTGGGATGCTTCTGAATTGTTGTTATCCAAGTAGAAAACATTAGGCATGCCCTAAGCTATAGAAACTAGAAAGTGTATTTTTTATTGCATATTTGGCATTTAAAAATGAACATTATTATTGCTACGGTCACGTTATTAATTAGTTGCAAGTGTGATGGACAGATGAATATTATTATTGTTGGTTCATTATTAATTAGCTGGCATTAATATTAGTTTTTAATTCCCGAAATAAATTAAACTCGATTTTGTTTCGTTCTTGCAGTATGTAACTTAGGGAGTGATGAATCTTTCACCAGTAGAGACTATATGAAGATGCGTTTCCATCTGAATAGAATATCATTATTGATGGCTCTCTAAGGCTATTAACGCATCATTGTATTTATTCAGTAATTCTGGCTGAGACTCAATTGTTTGGATGTGATCGATCACAATCCGTTGACCATTGTCATAACCAATAATATGCGTGGTCCGCACATATATATTTGTTAATTATTTTTGTGTAAATTACAGAAGGGATCGGAGGGAGAATTCATTCATCATAGAGTTTGAGCCTAAGAATTGAGGGCGCCCCACATCGTTCACATGCGCATATCACTTTTGGTTTTGGGTTCGATCATCAATGGTGTAATAATTTTAATTTTACCCCCTATTGTTTCAGTTAGTGTTATTCGCTTTGATATCATGGTTGATATTCCCATCCACCATTATGTTTAATTTGTGGTAGAAATGAGGTTCACATCAATGGTGGTAGGAGTAGATGCTTTCTTCATACTACCTTGTCCAGCTAATTTTATGCTTAATTAAAAATTAATACTGCCTTCTACCGTGTAGCTACTCGATGCGCCCCTTAGTAATTGAATTAGGCTAGATCTTTAAATCAATTATTCAAATAAAATATAAAAAAATGCTAGATCATCATAATTTTTTATTTTTTTCATTTTTAGCCATCAACTCAATTCTTTTAATTTACTAATTTAACAATATACTTTTATCTCACACTTTAAATATTAATGGCTATCTCATGACAAAAAAAATTCTAATAATTTTTTAATATTTTTCTAAACTATGTATTAAAAATACAAAATATATATTTTAAATATATAAAATAACACATGTATTTATACGTACAAATAACTAATTATATATAAATATATATATATATCACTTTTATTTTCTAACAGTATCTTTAATCTAACCTACAAATTTAAACTCCAACTAAAAATTTGTCACTAATCAATAAATTACTAGTTATATACACGTACGAATATGAGACAGCATTTTTGTGATTTTGTCTTTCGTTACTATGATAAGTATGATGGAATCAAGCCTTTAACAGAAGAAAAGCAAGCAAAATCAGAATGAAACATTATCCATTTAATTTCCTTAAATTTGTACCACAAAGAGTAGTATCTGTAAATTAAACAATCTCCATCAATCAAACTGTTGTCACGGCATTATCTGAGCATATGAGTAAAATGCAACCATTACCAATCAATATACATATTGAAAATTACATAAAAACGATTGATAGATTATTATTGTTGACCATTTTGATTGATAAGTGTTGCACTCGAGATAAAGGCTAAGCGTTCATAAGCTAGTTGTCTTTTGTCTCATCCAAGGGAAAACGTTTGAAGAAGATGAAAGGGCCCGTTTACTCCAAAATGTGCCTAGAGCACTAATAATTAAGAGAAGATGGATAGTAAGCTCCAAAAAGCGAAGCTAGCTAGGCCCATAGAGGTCCAAATTGAAACACAGAGAAGAAAAGAAAGTAAGAAACCACTTTATATGATATGCGCTGCATATGTTGTTTTTGTGGCTTAGCCATTATTCATGAAGGTACCGCACAATCCCAATATCTGTTTGATTAAGACCTCAATTATCAGTGTTCCACATTCTCGCCTTTTTACTTTTGCATTATATGCCTGTATTTGTCTTAAAATTCTCTAATCAATGTACTCTCAATTCAACTTAGGCAATTATGCCTTGTGCGTGGTCCAAAACTATATGTACTGCTACTTGCACGTACAAACCAACCCAAAATGGGGAGATAAGATGCATCATATTTCTCTGACCTTAGCTTCTTTATTTGTACTCCACTTTATGTTACAAAACGTTGCTATAGGATATGTCAAATGTGAAACGAGGCACATTAATTAAGGCTATTCACAATATATATTAACTCGTTCTATTTGTACCCTTATTTGGTGTTATAAGACGTTGATTCTTTGGAATAATCTAAGGCTTACAAACCGAAATAATATAAATTAGTTGAGCTACTTAAATTAATTAATTAGTATTTCCTCTAATTGTTTGTTCTGATCTGCTTCTTCCTTCTTTAATACTTGTTGCCTGCTTTCTGGTCCTCTTGTACACATATTCCACAAACTTGTCCGCTTCAAAGAATGAATAAACAAATGTTTGCATTGCATTGAGGACAGATGTGTAATTTCTTTTATTAGTCAAAGACTCAAAGGTGGTAGTACTGTAGCTGTATGTGGATGCAGTAACGGTTATTGCACCGATGGAATTAGGGGTGTTCATTTCGGGTGAAATCGAATTTGATATAATCTAAATCTGATCTGAAATATATATTGAATTTATTTGTTAGATTCGAATTTGACTTTAAATCTCATAAAATCTATATACTTTTGGACTATAATTATATTGAGTAAAAATCGGGCCGTTAACATTACTTTTTTGTAAAATATCTAAATTTTCAAGACTCCAACCATTATTTCACATGGTAAAATTTATTTAGAAAAATATATAAAGAACCAACACTTTCTTAAAATTAAAGTATAACCACAATTAATACTAATATTGTCTAATAACACCAAATATTTAAATCAATACAAATAACACAATATTATGCATTAGTCTAAAGTCTTATGCATTTTAAACATAAAACATTAATTTATAGTCTTATAATGACTAATAACACAAAATATTAAGGTTACAATACTTAAATTTTACATAAGAATAGCCATCATTCATCACAAATAATACAAAATATTAATTGTGTATGATGACCGGACCGAGTTCGAGCGACCCAAATTATGATCAGGACCCGACCCGAAATAATGACCGGATCTATTTTTTGAGACCTTTACTCGATTCTAAACCCGATAAAACCACATCAAATTAACCCCTAAAAAATTTGGAACCGGACCGAATCTTCGAACCGAACCGAACTATAAATATCCCTGGATGGAATTAATTATGCAGGAGATCCATTTTGTTTTTTTTTTTTGGGGGGACATTAGGAGATCCCATTTCAAAAATTCTAGACGTTTGAGGTGGGGAAGGGGAGATATGTCATGTTAGTTAAGGCTCATTAACATGATTTTTAAAAGTGTCAAAAAAATGTGATAAAATGTATAAGAAATGTGTGAGTGTGTTGTGTATTTAGAATTGAGGTTGTGCAATCTATTGACAAAAAAAAATATATAAAATCATGAGATCATACACTAAATTAAAAAAGAAAAAAAAACTAAAAACGCCTTCTTGCATTGAAGCACTCTCGCTTTTTTTTTTTTTAAAGGTGGGGTTTGCGTCACGGGTTATCATTCTTGTTACCACTGGTTTTTGGTCATGGACTACGTAGACCACTTTTCCTTAAAATAACCCTACTAGAGACCACTTAGATGAGATCATATTTTGTGCGGGCGGCCAACTTATCCTATGTTGGGCTACCTTTTTGAGCCCAACAAAATTAAGGGCCCATAGCTAAGACCATGATTGGACTATATATTGCCATAAAACACCCATTACACCACAACCAAAAACACAATAAAATCACCCATTATTCCCACCAAAGTCAAAAATAGTTTTCAATCAACATTATTGAGGTCTATTTTAAATTTTTAATAAACTAGCGCATTATCTAGAAAATTCCAAAAGAAAATTAATCAGGTTTCTCCTAGCCTCTCTCCATTTACCCACATAATCTATTTGGTACATAAAATTAAAGTAATATAGTTGACAAGCCTTCATTTGTTAGCATTACCAGCCGTCAAAATCATATCCTAAACAATTGAAGCGCATTAATCTCCCAAAAGAGAAGGGAAAAATATTTATTCCTTTTAGTGTATATTTTATTTTGTTAGGCAATCTTTTTAGGGTGTGTGTAATGTGTATAGAGATGGAAGAAATAGGACAGACTATGGAGCCCACGGATTTTGACGAGTCCCACCCAACAATTTAATAACAGAATCATCTTCTTGGTCATTGAATTAATCAATAATCCACCCTCTTACTAGCTTGAAGCATAAAATAGCTAGGTGAGGTTTGGTCCAACAACATCCATCACTCAGTGGAGAGGGATCACCTCTGTAATGCAATACTTATGTGGTGATCTGATCAAGATAAACTAATCCCGAGACACGTGTACGGCACGCATGCCTTCGTACATTATCGTAATTGCATATGTATCCCTAGAGTCCTATAAAAAAAATCGATTTATTTTATACAAATAGTTTATTTAAAAAATCGGTTTAAGTAGATCAAATAACTATCTTTAAAATAATTTCAATTCTTTCTGCATGTTATTCCTAAATTCCTAACAGATGAATTTGATATGTTCTTCTTCTTCATTTTTATTGACCAATTTTTCTTTAAATTTATCTGAAACTTTTATTTATTTAATTTTCATCAAATATATGTATACAAATTGTTTGAAAAAGTAACATTTAGTATTCTGAAAAAGAAACAAAATTCACTTTTTTTTATAAAAATGGCATAAATGGTATCATTTATCCTTTTTGTTGTATCTCTGTTTTTATCCTCTTGATGAGCTTTGTTTTATTTTTCATAACTTACATTTTCAATTGTTTTTAAATTAAGCTGTAAACAGATTTTAAATTAAGCTTTAAAAATATGTTCAATTATAAATTTACCGTTAAATTAAATTTTATGGTAATCAATCAATTAACTTTTATTTTACAAATTTACCGTTAAATTAAATTAACTTTTGTTTTGTTAATTCAATACTTGCAGGATAAAGGTACTAACTTTACCTATAATGACTTGAATCTGAAAAGTAACGGCAATCCAATCAATTTTTATACTGATTCTAGCCAAATATGTGAACAGTAGAACTCCCAAAATTGTTATCTAATGTCCAATCAATTTCATCCTAAATATTAAAATGGTATGATGACATAAACATGTACGTATTTATTAAATAATTTTTATCATTCACAGAGGAATGAATAAAAACATAAATTAAGAAATATATTTGAAATAATAAATTTGATTAAGAAATATAAATAAGAAGAACATACCTAATTGAAAGTTTGATATTAGTTCTGAAAAAGGGATTGGAAGAAAACGAACGTGTGAAAACGAAAAAGAAGGAATAAAAATAATCGTTTAGTCCAATTCAAACCGGTTTTTTTAAATAAATCATTTATATAAAATAAACCAATTTTTTTTAAGAAACAACTTCACCTGCAGTCGACTGCAGATGAGTTTCTACCATAAACAAAACCCACATACATATGAAAACGGTTCAACATATATTTTAGTCTAAAAAAAATGACTTCTTTAAATTAAGTTATTATTATCTTTTTAAATATGTTTGATGAAACTAAATATAATAATTAGGAGATTTAGTCTTTAAATATATTGATTCATTAGCTCAGTTTCAATAACCAACACGGTTAATTTTAAAAAAATATAGATAAATAATAAAAATATTAAATAATATAAACAATAAATATATTAAATATTTAATTTATTAAATGTGCAAATAATTATTAATTTTATCACTAAAGATTCATACAACATCATAATATATCGATCATAAGAGTAGTGCTAGGGAGCCAATCTATACTATCTAGAATAACCATCCGGATATCATGATCTGGAATTCTAATACCATGATCTGAAACCACTCATCCCAAAAACATAACAATGTAACACTAATAATCATATCCTAATACTTTCTAAACCTTCATTATACACATTATATACTTAGGTCATTGGCTCCCTATACTTTTTCCGATCATAACTCATCAGTCACCACAATTAAAACTTTTCTAAAGTCTAGATAAAACTCAAATTAAAATTTAAAATAATTCTTAAAATTACAGTCGAACCTTAAAATAACATGTGAAGTTAATAATTACCCGAGACTTAACTACAAGAAACTCTCCAAAAAAATGTTTTGGATGGCAATTGCATTTTTCTATAATTGAGTCTTGATTTTATTTACATGGACATTAATTGAATGGGTATTTATTGGGATGCGGCATCGCAGAGATGAAAAGAATGAACAGAATGGGGGTGTGCATGTAGTCCAAAATAAAGAAAGGAGGCGTGTGAAGGAAGACAGCACATGAGATGTGGTAAATTGGAGAGTCAGCAATATACTATCGGTATCACCACTTCACTTACTTCCAGCTGCCTCTTTAGTCGTCTTCACCTTCCACCATCATCCAATCCATGTAACCAAAATTAACTTAGCATTCAATTCAATGTGCTTCCTAACATTACGTGTATCCCTCTCATTGTATATATATTGTACTTTACCTTTTCTCTTCTTACTATACTACAATATAAATAGTCCCCACCTCTACTCCCTCCTTCCCTTTTCTTCTCTCTTTCTCTTCCTCTGTTTTCTCGTATATTCTCGGATCAATCCGATCCTTCTAATTTTCGGATTTTCCCTTCTGTTTTTCTTCGTCTCCCTCCCCCTGTATTTTCACTTCAATTTCTGCGGTGCCTCAAACCAAATCCAACCATGGAAGAGAAGGTACTTTCACTTCAATTCTGCAAATTAAAAACTGCTTCAAAATTCAGTTGTGACATGTATATATAATTCAATTGATCGAATTTGATGATGCAGGTGACGATAATGAGACTCAAGGTTGATCTTGAGTGTAACAAGTGCTACAAGAAGGTCAAGAAGGTTCTCTGCAAATTCCCTCGTGAGTCTCCTCTCCCTACTCGTTCAAGAGCAATTTAATTTGAAAATTTAATTCATTATTGAGATATCAAATTGAGTTGATTTGTTTCTTTGGCGTTTGAACAAGAGAAATTCGAGACCAGGTGTACGACGAGAAGAACAACATCGTCACCATCACTGTAGTTTGCTGCAACCCCGAGAAGCTCAGGGATAAGCTCTGCTGCAAAGCCTGTGGCACCATCAAGAGCATTGAGATTGTCGAGCCTCCTAAGCCCAAGCCTCAGCCCGAAAAGCCTAAACCCAAGCCCCCGGAGAAGCCCAAGGATCCAGAGAAGCCTAAGCAACCGGAGAAGCCTAAGGACCCCGAGAAGCCCAAGGAACCACCCAAGCCCAAAGAACCCGAGAAGCCCAAGGAACCACCACCAGCTCCGGAGCCTGCTCCGGAACCAGCTCCTGCTCCGGTTCCGGTGCCAGTACCCGTGCCGGTTCCTGCACCTGCTCCTCCACCAGCTCCGGCTCCTGATCCTCCTCCACCTCCACCTCCGGCTCCGGCTCCAGCACCTCCCCCTCCGTGTGATCCCGTTCCGGTTTGTCCACCGGCACCACCATCGGCGGTGGTTCCAATTGGGATGTGTTGTGGGCCATGTTATGAAGGTCGGCCCGGTGGGCCGTGCTTTCAGGGGTACGGGGGGCCGCCATCGTGGTACGATGGGTATTACGAGAGGCCCGTGTATGACAGTTACGGTGGGGGCAGGCCGTGTTACGTGAGCCGTTGCGATGAATATTTCTGTGAAGATAACACGTCAGCTTGCTCCGTCATGTGAGATTTTCTGCGCTATTCGCCATCCTCATGCCATGCATCTCTCTCTCTTTCTCTCTCTCTTCAACCAATTATTTCTTTCTTTTTCTGGTTATCATTACAAATTCACGGCGAATAATGAGTGAATGTGAAAATATTGAAGCCACAGAGAATAAGAGAGTTACTCCATGTAACTCGTCATTCTAAAATATACAGTGTATACCAATATATATAGTAGTAGTAGTTTTAATATCATACATAATTTCTTTCTTGATTTGTTTGTTTGTTTGTTTTTTCAACTTGTTTCTAGTTTTCTAGTGTGTGTATATATAATAATAATAATTTTTGAACGACGATAACGTCTAATAATTGATGAATACTAAATATTTTCGCTTGAACAAATTCTGCACTGCTGCTACTAGCTAGGGAAGCATGATGATACGATAGGTTAGTGAATTAATTAATCGTGTTGACAAATTAGGCGAGTGATGGAACTATATAGCTATTCGGGGAAGTGCATTTATTTGCGTGTAAGCAAATTAAGGGTGAAGTGTGGATGGATTTATTTGATTTACTCAAAACGAGAAGTAGCTTTGGTAGTGGGGATTGAAATAGTGTGTGTACACGTTGAACAACTTTCTAACCACGATCCAACCCACTAATTAATGCACTTTAATTACGTCATTGTCTCCCTTTTCTCTCTATTTTTTTCTTTTCTGTACTAACTCCTTTCTATGATCATTTACTTATTATCTAGAAATTTTACACTTTACGACTATACTACTATACTACTAGTGAGTTATCATTTTTCTGTTCGTTGTTGCTGCTTTTCTTATTATTACATACATAGCTTATATAATTTGCTAGCTAGAAAAATAATAATAAACATTACTATTAAGATTATTATTGCAAATTAAACTTGTTCGTTTGAGATTAATAGTATTATTGAAGTGGGAATTTGGAATAGGAATGTGACAAATACGTGAGCTTATGCGGGGTACGTGTTGTTTATATATTTAGAGAAATATAAATAAGGGTTGGCCTAGTATGCTTTAGTTGGTATTGAGGAGTGACCTCAGTAGAAAATGACAACTTGACAACCATGATCCTCTTCTTTATTTCATTGCGATATTATCGTGATCAGATCCATGCATGAACCTAGCTAACACACAATAATACAAGGGCCGATCATTCGTATTTTATTTATTAATAATTAATTTTCTAAACCATGCATTGTAAGCTCACTTATTACAAGAAATTAAGGCTATTCAGATCAGTCATAAATTAGTTATATATTTTGAACTTTTTTTTTAATTTTACTATTATATATCCTAAAGACATAGGTTAAACATATTATAAAAAAATATTTTAATATTATTTATTTTTTTATAGTATATTTAACCTATATTCTAAAGATATAGGATAACAAAAACTTTTTTTAATTCACTTCCTTTAGAAGTGCAAGGTAATTAAAATAAAGGAACTTTTACACATACAAGTTTAGTTTAGTTAGGGGATCGGATCTATTATCAGCCGACATTATTCACTTTATTAGTTTGGCATTTCCATAAAGTAACATTAGAAAGTGTGTTTCTTATCAAACAAGGGAAAGGGACCTTGTAATGTCAATCCAGAGATACAAGTTGCTTTCAGTGAAAGATACTGTATAGTTCAATTATTGTCTAAATTTGCAAAATTTTATGTAATTCTCATCGACATTCATAGCTGTGCCAATGCTTTTATATTAGGTGGTATCTATCTGAGTTCCATAGATATATAGCAACCGCCAAGCATCAAGATTATTAATGATGTATGTGGATTTATATATATTAGTTAATCTTCGGGATTTATATATATAGCAACCGCAAGTCATCCAATTTTTCATTCTCCCTCTTTTTCCTATGATATCTACTAGTACCACTTCCAATATTAGAACAGATTTATAACTTCTCATTTTGAAGCTATACTTTCGTTTTTTAACCTCAACAACCGATAGTGTGCATGATTACTTGTATTATGTTTGTTAGTAAAGGGAAAAGCCAAAAAGGATAGTTTTATCTCTTTTTCAAACCATCTGTAACCCTAAGTGGAACTCTTTTTTCTATTCATTTTCACGTATTATCGATATATTTATTTGTGTTGTTTTTTTCTATTAAATTAAATTTAAAAAAAATAATTTTATGACATGATATAAGAAAAATCAAACAAGTCCAAAAAAATTTATTTAAAAAACCATTCTAAAGATATAATTATTTATGTTAACTCCTCCTTTTAATTTAAATTTTTTTAAAAAATAATTATATGACATCACTTTTTTTTTGAAAACTAACCCTAATAAAAGATTTTACGAAAGAAATCTTTCTTTTAAGAAAGATGAAAGCAACAATATAGAATTTAAGATTATTATTAGACCGTCAAAATGTGCTAAATTTATCAGGTCAACCAATTTACTTATTTAAATAGGTAGGTATTGTGTCACCAAAAAAAAAAAATAGGTAGGTATTGTCTCTAAAATTAAGTTTATTTAATTTTCGAGTTGAGTCCGATTACCAAAGAAAAATGACGGGTTAAATGGGTTAGCCCGTGGACTAAATGGACGATTCATTTATTTTTTTTAACATTTTTTTCTTAAAAAATAGCTAATATTTCTTTCGATCCAACTCATCGTCAACTAAAAAAATACTGTTTGGTTTAAAAGTGATATTTTTTGTAAAAATATTAAAAAATAAAAAGATAAACGGCCAATCCATTTAATCTATCAGACTGATAATCATAAATGGTTTGAACTGAAAAATTATGGCTCGTGAATGAAGTAGACTTAAACGGACCGAACGAACTTAAATGGCCCGACTGACCCGTTTGATAGCCCTAGTTGCTATATATATTATTGTTTTTATTTTTATGTTGAATCTAATAACAGATGATCCCGTTTAGGGGTGTTCATGGATTTGATCCAATCCGCATATTCGCGGTATTTATTCGAATCCGAGTCGAAAATGGCGAATATTGATCCGATCCGCAAGACTATTAGATTAGATCAGATTCGCACATTAATAGGATCGGATTGCGGATTTCGTGTAGGTATCCGCAGAGTAAATATGTTTAAAAGAATGAAAAAAAGAATTTTATTGATATTTTTCAATAAAAATATTTTTATATTTTGCAGATATTTTTATATTTTATATGTGCGGATCGAATCGAATTGGATCCAAACTTAAAATTTGTTGATATTAAATTTAATTCGATCCGATAATTTTAGGGTAAATCGGATCCAAATTTTGATCATATCCGATTCAATTTCGTTCACCCCTAATCGCGTTTAATAACGAGTTTAATTCAAAGGATTGTACTTTGGCTAATTTTTTTTATATTGATTAAATATATATGTAATACATTGTTATTGGAAGATTAGGTATTTTTTATATGGTGTTTTATTCAAATCAGACGGTCCGATTTGTTTGAAGAAAAAAATAAACTACAAATCAGAGAGTCTAAATTATTTAAAAAAAATAAACTACAAATCGGAGGATTCGATTTATATTTTTATTTTTTAATTTTTTAAATAAAAATCGGATAGTCCGATTTTAATATTAATTTTTTTTATTTTTAAAATCATAAATCGAACCATCCGATTTGTGATTATTTATTTAAAGAAAAATAATACAAACAAATTGATGGTTCCTATTTTTATGTTCCATATCAATGTGGAACATACTTCTCTTCAAAGCTATTTCTATGTTCCATATCAATGTGAAACATACTTCTTTTCACAGCTTCTTATTATACATCTCTCTCTCACACATGAAAAATAATAAGCGTTGTACTTTCGTAGGAGAGTTTGCATTAATGCAGCTTAATATGGCAGGGCATGCAGTCGCATCATGGACAGCATAGAATCCATAATTGATGATAATGTCGAAACTAATCGAATTGAAGGAGAGTAGTCATGCATCATCATCTTGTGTCGGCACCGTCCCCTTTCCATTTTTCTGACACATCACACATACAATTTTATATACTATGAAGAATTAATTTCAAACTCCATGTGATTATTAGTAGTAGTTAACTTTATGGCATTGTATAGTATGTTACTAAAAGCATGAACGTGGTAGTGTACTACAACCCATGTAACTCATGATTTAATTAAGTAACTATTCATGCGGGGCTACTCACATGATCATCATGTGCATGGTACGAGGAAGATCAGATCCATAGGTTCAGGGTTAATGCTGGTGGTGATTAACCCGGCCCCCCATAAGTACGACAAACCTCAGCAATTATATATTCTCTTGCATATATATATGCATGCATTCTCGCTCCTTGCCTTGAAATATTTGATGAATTGGAGAGAGAGAAAATGATATACGTGTTAGAGAGTATATAATTATTTATGTAACTTCTTTTAATTAGTTTAAATTTTTAATAAATTTAAAATACTAAATAAATAGTATAAGACAAATAAAAAAATTTAACTTAAATTTTTAGAATAAATAATTTGACGAAAATACTGTCTACGGAATGACACAGAATATGTAGCCAAGTTAGATGACTAATCCGTCTACAATCTACATGCATGTGTATCGGTGTAAGAAACTCAATGGGATAGACTACTCTAATTTTTTTAATAATTTGATTCAAAGAGAGCAGAAGCTAGCGTTGATTGATATATAATAATAATGAATGTTTATTTGAAGAATCTGAAACTTGAACGGAAATGGAGTAGCTAGGAAAATTCGTGGGGTAACTAATTAGTAATCTATAATTTTTCTAATAAGAATATTAAATAATATGAATAATAGATATATCGGATGTTTATTTATTTATAAACAGATAATGATAGGTGGATATTCAATTCATTAAGTGTATGAATAGTTATCATAATATTAGAGTTTAAAAAATAATTTAAGAATAGAATATTTTTTTACTTTATTAGACAAATTCTAAAATCCATTATTTATATTATTCACAAAAATTATTTTCTACTTAACAAAATCTATAATTTTATTTTACAAATAATGTATGCCCTCCAAAGATACATTTTGTTCTTGAGGGTTGTCTTTAATTTATGACGGAACATTTCGGACCCATCCACGCACCTCATCATCCAAAGGCAGACAGTACTCAGTAAAAATGTAGGAACACCGCGCATAGTTATCGATCCTTTGTAAAATCAATTAAGCTCCCACCCACATACATTGCTGTCAAGATCAGATACATATTTTTCTGCGTTGGCCCTTATCTCCTTGCAAATATGTGCTATTGTGCTTGATGCCGTGATATGTCGTTTTAACTTTTAATTTTGGAAGTTTAAACAAGTCAAACATACTTTCAAACATTACAGACCTGAATAAGTTAATTACTCACAAAAACCAACTTAAAATGAATATTAACCAATAAAATATTAATTTATTATGTGTATTTTTTTTAACACACATGTAAGAAAGACCAATTAAACTTAATTGATCAAAATCACTATCATCAAAAGAGCTTTCGCTTGATGATTGTAACTATAACTACTGAAAGACCGAAATCAAAAGAAATTTAAGCAATGTTTTCGAGGAATTTTGGGTTAAAAAAAATAATATAAAAATAAAATATATACCCTTCTGGAAGAACTTAAAAGAGTTTGGGACTTTTCTTTAGTTGTTGCCTTAAAGAAACGGCCTTCCTTTTTAGAGGCCTCTTTTTAGAGGCCTCTTGAGAGAACTTTAAGCAACAAGAACCATTCGAGTAATAGAACTCTTGATCTCTTCTAAGCTACGGCTATATTTAGAATAAAACGTAGCCCACCAATTGAAGTAAAATTTTGTAATGAATGAACTACGATTATAAATAAGATGATTGTAGCTCTCTCTTTGTTATTGATTCTTCAAGAGACAAACATCGAGTTCTTTCTTCGAAGCCAAAGTGACATGACAAAAGGGTTTGTTGTTCTCGGGGAGTGGAGTTGGGATAGCCTGGGAGAAGCCTAGTTGTCTGGCTGTATAGTGAGGAAAATACAGAGTGGCTTTGAAACGTTCCTTTTTGTATAGAGGTAGCCCTATTGGGATCATTTGCACAGCCAATAGGCTTGCCCAACTCCTGTTGGTAAGTTCGCTCTCTTCGGTGTCATTAGGAAAGAGGAAACATTTGAGTCAGACAGGACCACAATTTTAACACAGAAAAGGGGTGAAATTGAGGTCCTCCTTATGGAAATTTTTACAAGAGTGGAAAAGGGAAAAAACAGTCCAAAATTGATCTTCATCCGATTGAGCTTCTGGAAAATTTGGTTTGAAATTAGCCAATCGAAAGCCCTCAATATGCTGTTTGTCTACAACGCCACCTCTAGGCTTTATCATGTGTTTTTCGAAAATGGCATTTAGTTAGAGTTGGAAAAGCCAGAGAGGACCTCCCGTGCTAATCAAGTAATTGTTTCAAAGACAGTTGACAAACTGGCCAGGTTCTTCGAAAATGTGCCCTAGAAGTAACTTGGCCAAGTTAAAGGTGTTTCCTTCATGGAGGAGGGCAGCAAGGGGGTAGAAAAGCTTCTTTATTTGAACACTTCTAGAGCAGAAGATTATTGCATTTAACCAATAAAACAAAAAGCCACATGTTTATCATCTGTTACAGGGTCATTTTTTGCACCCATATAATGAGCAATGAACTCGCTGTAAGAGGTCCTAAAGGCTATGTTGTACTATCGCTCAGGCCGCATATCAAAAGTAAAATCTGGAGGGTTAATTGGGAGCCCTATGATGGCAGCTACATCAAGGAGTGACATGCCAATCATCCCACAAGGAAGATAGAAATCGTTGGTAGTCCTATTCCATAAATGAGTTACGGCCCCAATCATCCAAGGATGTGTTGAAGGGGGTAAAGTGAGAAAGTCGTAGAAGATCTTGAATCCCAAGATCCCCCCAAGCAGCGTTCTTTGTTGGTGCAAGGCGCTCATGCCAGGCCGTAAAATCAATTCCACGAGGGGCGATTTTAGGATTGTTATTGATGGATTTTTGGGGATTGGTAGAAAAGGAAATGTCGAGGTCCTGACCAATCAACAAGTCTTCCCCTTGAGCATTGGAGAAGTAAGGGAGTCGCTTGTTCGCCCTTTCTAAACTCTCAATGGGACCAACAAACCAATGGGTGTCATCACTTACAGTGAAGGGGATAAGAATTCTAGGATCATCAAATTGGAGCTATGGGTCATCAATGACCTCATCATTGACCTGGTTCAGTATGTGTAAG
>NC_029772.3:98247794-98279647 GCF_000817695.3 Arachis duranensis | reverse complement strand
ATTTACCTTTGTCCTGAGTAGCGACGTGAGATGAAGAAGCAGCCATTGATGAGCTAAAAAAAAACAAAGGATGAAAAATAGAGGCTACACAAGAAAGAGAAATGCAAGAGATGTTGAGAGAATGGAGATTCGAGAAAGTTAAGCAATGATGAGAGGTTTGAAATTAAAGGGGGTTTTCTTGCTTAACTGTTATTGCAGAAAGAATTCAAAGAGAAAGGAGATAACTTTGTGAAGAAGGCGAAGTGGTGGAGAGAGAGTGTAAATCATGGGAAACGTGTCAAACGAGTCAAATCGTTGGAGAGAGTAAATGGCATTAATGGCCAAATTAAAAGGTAATTTTCCGTTAAACTATGTTCGAAGGATAAGATTAAGTGTTTGGTCTTCTAAGGCATAGTTTCGAAAACTAAACACATTAATCCTAGGGGGCAATTTGTTGGCTACAAATGAATTGTATTCAAAGACTGAAGTAATTCTAAATGTTAGTAAGGCCTTGAAGTGGAGCAGAGAACGAGGGCCATGTGCTAAAAGCATCGAGTAGGGAGTTGTTCAGCATATGTTCGATCAACATGGTGATTCGAACGAGTTTTCCAGATAAGAAAGATAGAAGATTATCAAATTAGAAGAGATTCAGTAATTGTCCCACGTTTGATCAAAAGGGCGGGAACGGTTACCTTAATCTCCGCACACAAAGGGGCACGAATTATTTAATTATCAGTTATGGAAAGTGGGCTATAAATAACAGGAAGTAGTAGGGCACAGGGGTTAGAACTTTTCTCCAGAAATACACTCAGGCACACTCACATTCCCAGCAAATTTCTGAGTTTGCATTCAAGTTCGATTTTTGTTGGATTCCTTCCATTATCTTTACTTTTCAATTTAACAATTTCTGCAAATTTTATCTTTTCTTGTTCAATTTATCTTAAAAGAATATTTTAATTTCATTGTCAAATTTATATTTCAGTACCTTTACTTTTCATGTCAAAAGTCATTTGACTCAATCGGAGGCATTTTTATTGCTTTATTTAAATTCAATGCAAACTATTTCGATTTCAATCAGTTTTACTTTCTGAAATCTTTGATCTTTTACACTTCTTCAGTCTTTTGCACCTTTTGAACTCATTTCTCTTTTAATGCTCGTTTAATTCGAATACCTTTGATGCATTTATAGAAAAACTAGTACTTGCAAAAGAGGAGTGAATTTCGCTCTCAAACCATTAGAATCGAACCACCGTCGATTTGCTAAAAATCAACAAAACAATAAGTATAAAAAAGTTCAATAAAAAATATATAAAACTGTGATTCATTTTAAATATTTTTTATTGATATGTGTATGACTAGCACAACATGCATCTATGAGTATCCAATATGCTCTAATCCGATCGAAGTGAGTTGACAACCTGCTCTGCAATTAATAGAGCATGGTTTGGGTGCCAAAACAATTTTATCCATCTAATTTACACTTTTAATATTTAATGAACGAATAAAGATTTAAACCTAATTTTTTGTTTTTTGCACAAATATTTGGTATCACTAAAGTAGTAATCCAATTTGCTAATCATATATAAATAATACTTGATATTATGAAAAATATGAAATAACTAAATATTATGTTTGATTAAAATAAATTTATTTTTTATGAATCAGATTGAAAAATTTAAAATGCCAATAGAACTCAAATAGAAAATTTTAAATTTATGGATAAAATTAGAATGAAGTATAAATTTTATCTATATATATTTCCATCCAAAATCTTCTTGCATTGCCGCATCCTCGAAGTCGGATGATGAAATTGATTCGGACCCGAGCTTTCAGCTGATTCGAAGAAAAAGATCTGTTCCAGTAACATTATATTATCTTCGAATATATTAATTCAGTCGAAGTAAACCTCGACTAATGTATGCTGTATTTTAGCCTGTCACTACTGCTCAATCAATCACTTCCTCTCTTGCGCCTAACCAACCATCTCAATAACATCAACAAGATTCAGGGCACAAGATTTAGGACAACAAGCATCTCATTCATCAATTCAAACTATTGCATCTGTTGAACCTCTCCAGGTAGCTCCTCCAATTTCAATTGAGACCCAAAAAGTTGATTTAACAGAAGAACATGCCCATCATACTTTAAATACTCATCAATTGGTTTTTTTCAATCATCATCTTCCCAATCATCCACACATAGAGCCTCTATTTCATCCACATGCACTAATATTTGGCAGATATTTGCTAACTTTCTTAGTGTTTCTGGGCCTATCCTGTATCTCAAAGCAATTTGGGCCAACTCATTAGCAATTTCATTCTATATCCTTGGGATATGGACCAGAGAAACTTTTCGAAAGGAAGTTAACAATTCCCAAGCAGATGCCAAATATTTTAGCAAATTGATGGTGGTTCGATTCTAATGGTCTGGGAGCGAAACTCACTCCTCTTTTGCAAGTACCAGATTTTCTATAAGTGCATCAAAGGTCCTCGAATTAGATGAGCAATAAAAGGAAAATGAGTTCAAAAGGTGTAAAAGACTGAAGAAGTGTAAAAGAACAAAGATTTCGAAAAGTAAAATTGACTGAAATCGAAATAGCTTGCATTGAATTTAAATAAAGCAATAAAAATGCCTCCGACTGGGTCAAAGGACTTTTGACATGAAAAGTAAAGGTACTGAAATGTAAATTTGACAATGAAATTAAAATATGCTTTTAAGATAAATTGAACAAGGAAAGATAAAGTTTGCAAAAATTGTTAAATTGAAAAGTAAAGATAATGGAAGGAATCCTACAGAAATCGAACTCGAATGCAGACTCAGAAATTCGCTAGGTATGTGAGTGTGCTTGAGTGTATTTCTGGAGAAAAGTTCCAACCCCTGTGCCGTACTGCTTCCTGTTATTTATAGCCCTCTTTCCATAACTGATCATTAAAGAATTTGTGCCTCTTTGTGTGCGGAGACTAAGGTAACCGTTCCCGCCCTTTTGATTAAGTGCATGTTTGGCCGCCATTATTTTGTTAAAAAGATCTTTTTTCAATGAAAAAATATCTTTTTTTATTTTTTAACGTGTTTGGCAAATTTCTAGTAGTAAAAGTAAAAGCACTAGTAAAATCAAAAAAAGATCTTTTTTGAGAAGCTGTAATTTACATCTTTTTTTAAAAGATCTTTTTTCCTTAAAAAAAGATGTTTTTCATGTAATAAATAAACAAAAAAGTACTTTTATATTGTTATACCCAAACATAATTGATAGATAAAAAGACCTTTTTACATGAGATATCCTAACATAAAATTACTTTTACTTTTCTATAAGATCTTTTAAAAAAAGATAACTCGAAAAAAGATTTTTTCTTAGAAGTTCACCCAAACAAGCCCTAAATGTGGGACAGTTTCTGAATCTCTTCTAATTTGATAATCTTCAATCTTTCTTAAATATGGGACAGTTACTGAAACTCGTTCTAATCACCATGTTAATCAAACATATGCTGGACAACTCCATACTTGATGATTTCAGCACATGGCCTTCATTCTATGCTCCACTTCAAGGCCTTACTAACATCTCGAATTACTTCAATCTTCGAATACAATTCATTTGTAGCCAACACTTATTAAACTTTATTTAAAAAACCAACACACAACATTGATTAAAGTATCGGTACGTTTTCTCTTAAATTCAACGGTTTTTTGTTGCTGAAAGATGAAATCATAACTAGCTTGTTGTAAAATAAATAAATAAAACGATATAATAAATATAAAATAAAGAAGTATAAATAGAAGACTCTAGTATTAGTATTCACTAATATAATTATCTCACTATAATAATAGAAGTAATTTATATATATATACTAATATATTGCCACTTAAAAGCTCACGGAGAGAAATAGGAAAAGGGAGAGAGTTTTATATCGTAGAGAAAGAGAAGAGAATATTTGTTATTGCTGTATGTTTGTTTCAGATTGATACTTTCTCTATTTATACACACAAATGGTCATATTTTTTCAACTTTCATTAAATTTATTCTCTCTTGAAAATGGACATCCACGTTGATCCTTATCACAACACTCCCCTCGGATGTCCATTTAGGATTATGCCTCATTAAAACCTTACTAAAGAAAAATCCATTAGAAAAAAATTTTAGTGAAGGAAAAAGAGTACAATATGCTTTGTGATGGGGACTGCCTCATTAAAAACCTTCTCAAGAAAAGCCCAATGGAAAAAAACCTAACCAAGGAAAAAAGAGTACAGTCTCCCCTCTCGTCGACATTATTTAATATATCAAAATCGGTGCATTCTAATATGATGTACTAATTTTTCAAAGGAAGATTTTGGGAGTGACTTTGTAAATAAATTTGCCAGATTATCACTTGAGTGGATCCGTTGGACATCAATTGTCCCTTGATTTTGAAGATCATGAGTGAAGAAGAATTTGGGAGAAATATATTTTATTCTATCACCTTTGATGTATCCACCCTTAAGTTGAGCAACGCATGCTGTATTATCTTCAAACAGGACAGTTGGAGCTATCTTATGATCAACCAGTCCACATGATGATAGAATATATTGGATCAAACTCCTGAGCCAAAAACACTCACGCTTAGCTTCATGTATCGCTAGTATTTCAATATGATTAGAGGAGGTTGCTGCTATCGTCTGTTTCGTGGACTTCCATGATATAGTTGTACCTAGGGGTGTTCGCAGTGCGGTTTATTTCAGTTTTTGAGAGAAAAGTCATCCGATCCAATCGTTTAATTAAACTACAGTTCGGTTTGGTTCGATTTTTTCGATTTTTTGAATCATTTAAAAAAATACTACCATACTATTTCACAAAGTCATAACATTGAAATCCACAAATACAAATATACAATAGCTAACAAAATCTTGATCTAATAAAATTTAACGACAAAAAGAATTCAAATAATCAATTATTGAGTCAAAAAGAAAATAAGTGTAAGATGAAATGGTGTGGTACCTAATTTTTGGAGGTTTGGAGTCATATATACACAATATATAATTTGTGTTAGGAAATATTATATAAGCTCACCCTCTCCCCTTTGAAAGTTAACGATATACACTTTATTTTCTCCTTCTCTTCCAGAATACAATGATATCCACGCAAATTTAATTAGCGACCTATGAGTCAAGTGTATCTCTAATATATAACTGCATTAAAAGTTTTAAAATAGAGATCTTTATTTAATTGTAAAATAAACTAATTAAATAAGAATTTTACCACAGTTGACTGGATGAGTGAGGTGCCTTTTCGTTGGAGCAGAAAAAATATGTGGTCTAGAATTGATGCATAGAGTGAAACCCACTGAACTAGTGAACCACCAATCAGAAGCAATTTCCCTGAAGAATGAACAACAAATAAAACATTGAACTCTGAACCAACAATAAAACAACATCCAGCGATAATGAAATCAATGAATCAATAACAAGTAAAATAATAAAATAATAAATTTTCCTAAACAATGAAAAACAAATAAAACAATAAACTGAACCAGCAATAAAAAAACAACCAGCAACAATGAAATCAATGAACCAATAACAAGTAAAATAATAAAACAAATTACTTAATTCATGTATTATTGTTGCAATATCTTTGAAACTAGAACAGGATGGATGGATGTTTTGTTGTGTTCAATAGTTGTCTAATTTATATCAAGTACTTATTTGTTCTTATAATTATGCATTATGAGTTTGGATCAAAGAACACCTAAATCACAGTATTATTACTTTTTTATATAAACTTGTGCATCAATTTTATGCAATGTGTGAGTGATGACAATAACTTTTCTTTGTTATTGTTCACCATAAAAAAACTACCTTTGTTCTTATCACATTATTGATAAGAGTAAAATTTAAATTTAAACCCTATGCAAGTTTAATATAATTTGAAGATGAAAACATATAAAATTGATTCTTAAGTGGATTATATTTTCAAAAAACTTTTAACAACTACCATATGCAAAAATTGGAAAAGCTTTTTATGTTAATTGTTAAAGACATCCTTTGATATTGAACATTGAATAATGAACAACAGAACAACAATTAGAAGCAATTTTAGTAAATTAACAACAAATATATTATACAATAAACAACAATAAACTGAACAATGAACATAGAACAGAAATTATTCAAACAGAAACATAAATTCAAACAAAATAAAATTATTAACAATTACCAGAAATTCAAACAAAAATACATTAAACATAAAACAGAAATTATTCAAACAAAAGCATAAATTCAAACAAAATTACACTGAACAAAGAACAAAAATTATTCAAACAAAAGTATAAATTCAAACAAAATAAAATTATTACATGAAATAGAAATAATTCAAATTAATACCTGACTTGGATGAGTTGGATCATCCATATCTGGTGTTTAGTGTTGGGAGGTGCTGGGAAGGGCTGGTCCAGCTTTGTTGGGTGGCTGGTTCAGCGCTACTGGGAGGTGTTGCTGCGAGGCGCGGCTGGAAGGCGTTGCTGCGAGGCGCTGGTTCACGGGACTGGAAGGCGTTGGTTCGCGGGACTGGGAGTGGGAGGGGCTGGGAGGCGGGTTAGTGAGTTAGGTCATGTTAGGTTATCTGATGGGTTGGGGGGAATGTTTTTTTTATGGTTTTTAGTTGACCGGTTCGGTTCGATTCGGTTAGGGTTTTCAGTATCAAAACTGAAAACCAAACCGAACCGCATAAAAAACAGCAAAATATAATTTTTTCGATTTTTTTCAGTTTTTTGTTTATTCGGTTCTCGGTTTTTTCGGTTCGATTGGCCGGTTTTGTTCAATCCGATTAGTTTTGAACACCCCTAGTTGTACCACCATATGTGAACAGGTATCCTGTTTGAGATCTTCTTTTGTGTGGATCAGACAAGTATCCTGCATCTACATAGCCAACTAATTGTAACTTGGATCCATAGGGATAAAAAATCCCATATCAATCGTTCCATGAAGATATCAAAAGATTTGTTTGATTCCATTCCAATGTCTTCTGGTTGGAGAGGAACTATATCTTGCTAGTAAATTCACAACAAATGATATATCGGGTCGTGTATTATTAGCAAGATACATTAGCGCTCCAATGGCACTAAGATATAGTACTTCAGGACCAATGATATCTTCATTTTTTTCCTTAGGACGAAATTGATCCTTTTCCACATCTAAAGATCTTACGATCATTGGGGTACTTAATGGATGAGACTTACCCATATAAAATCTCTTCAAGATCTTTTCTGTGTATGCTTTTTGATGAATAAAGATCCCATTTTTTTTATGCTTAATCTACAGGCCGAGACAAAAATTAATTTTTCCATGATCTTTCATCTCAAACTCTTCTTTTAGAGTTTTTATAATTGTTGGAATCTCTTTAGGAGTTCCAGTTTAAATCATCAACGTACACAGCAATTATAATGAATCAAGATGCAGATTTCTTTATGAAAACATATGGGAAAATATCATCATTCTTAAATCCTTTTTTTGGCCAGATACTTAGTAAGACGATTATACCACATTCATCCAAATTGCTTTAGATCATATAAAGATCTTTGCAATTTAACTGAGTATAACCCTTGCAAATATTCATTGGATGGTTTAGACATCTTTAGTCCTTCAGGATGATATGCAGATAAACTGACCAAATAACGCAATGTTATTGCATCCACTACAGGGGAATATGTTTCTTCATAATCTATTCCGGGCCTTTGTGAAAAATCTTGTGCCACAAGTTGAGCTTTGTAGCGTACAATCTCATTTTTCTCATTTTGTTTTCTCACAAATACCCACCTATATTCAATAGGTTTTACATCTTCTGGTGTACGGACTACAGGTCCAAAGACTTCGCGTTTTACAACTGAGTCTAACTCAGTCTTCATGGCTTCTTCCCATTTTGGCCAATCATTCTTTTGTTGACATTCTTCGACTGTTCTTAATCAAGATCCTTACTTTCATGCATGATATTTAATGCCACATTATATGCAAATATTTCATTGATAATTGTCTTATTTTGGTTCCATTTCTCTCCTGTAAAGACATAATTTATCGATATCTCGTTATTTTCATAATTTTCAGGTACCTGAACGTCTTCTGGCGTTAAAATTATATCAGAATTTTGGATAACTGCAGGTGTCTTTACTATGTCTTTTTCAAAAGGAATAGTATTTACCTCTTTTCATTTTCAATAATTTTTGTCTTTGGAACCGACAGGTCTACCACGCTTTTGGCGTGAATTTGTTTCAGTGGCCACTTGTCCAACTAGGACATTAATTCGAATTGGGATATTTTCCACTGGTATATAATATTTGGTTATCCTCTTTGTATTGGAAAATGCATCAGGCAATTTATTTGCTATTCTTTACAAATGTATAATCTTTTGAACTTCTAGTTCATATTGCCCTGATCGAGGATCTAGATGCATCAAGGATGATGCATTCCAGTTAAGTTCCCTTTCAAGAAGCTTATTCTCCCCTCTAATAATAAAAATTTTGATTCATCAAAATGACAATCTGCAAATCTGGCTTTAAATACATCTCCAGTTTATATCTCAAGATATCTCAGTATAGAGGAAGAATCATATCCAAAATATATCCCCAATTTTCTTTGGAGTCCCATTTTGGTGCGATAAGGTGGTGCAATGCGAACATATATCGCACACCCGAATATTCTTAAATGGAAAATATTTGGCTTCTGGCGAAAAGCTAGTTGCATAGGAGAGAACTGATGGTAACTTGTTGGCCTCAAATGAATAAGTACCGTGGCATGTAAAAAAGCATGTCCCCAAGCCGAGGTTAGGAGATTTATTCTTATAAATAAGGGTCTAGCAATTAATTGGAGGCGTTTAATAAGTGATTCTGCTAACCCATTTTGTGTATGAACATGAGCTACTGGATGTTCAACACTTATTCCATTAGCCATACAATAAGCATCAAAAGTTTGGAAAGTAAATTCACTAGCATTATCAAGGCGAATTACTTTGATTGGAATTTCTGAAAATTGTGTTTTTAATCGAATAATTTGAGCAAGTAATCTCGCAAATGCCAGATTACGAGAAGACAATAAGCAAACATGTGACCATCTCGAAGATGCGTCTATTAGGACCATAAAATATCTAAAAGATCCATATGGTAGATGAATAGGTCCACATATATCATCTTGAATCCTTTCTAGGAATTCAGAGGACTTAAATCCAATCTTTACTGGTGATGGCCTTAAAATTAACTTTTTCTGAGAACATGCACAGCACAACAAAATTCACTAGATTTAAGAATCTTCTAGTTCTTTAGTGAATGTCCATGGGAGTTTTCAATAATTATCCGCATCATGGTTGTTCTCGAATGACCCAATCGATCATGCCAAGTTATGAATTCATTTGGGATAGTAAACTTCTGGTTTACAATGACATTTGATTCAATTGCACTAATCTTGGTATAATATAACCTAGATGAGAGTGAGGGTAACTTTTCTAATATAACCTTTTTATTTGAATCATGAGTTGTGATACATAAGTACTCATGATTTTCCTCATTCATTGTTTCAATATGATATCCATTTCGGAGAATATCTTTGAAACTCAATAAATTCCTTAGAGACTTAGTAAATAATAGTGCATTATTTATTATGAATTTTGTTCCTCTATGAAACAAAATTATAGCTCTTCCAGAGCCTTCTATCATATTGCCTGAGCCAAAAATAGTATTAACATATTCTTCTCTTGGCACAATATGAGTAAAATATATATTACATTTGAGAATGGTGTGCGAACTCGCACTATTCACAGGGCAAACATCTTCACTATATGTCCTTGTCATTTTCTTCAGATACAAATAATAATAATAAAATGAGTAAAAGTATATGTACAGTAAAATTATTTTTTTTAATTGAAATTATTTTTCTAAGAAGTACTGTACATAGTATCATATACAAAAATTTTATTATTATTATTGTTATTATCTTGGCACATTCAATAATTTTAAAATTCATAAACATAAATATTTTTCAAACATTATTCATATACATCACACTTGAAATTCATAAAAAATAAAACTTAACAAGAAGTTTCTTACATTATTTATTTACATGAATACTTAACAATCTCACATATTAAATTATTCCATCATTGATCAAATGACCAATATTTCCTTCAGAATCCTCAAAAAAAATCTAATACATCATAATGAGTGGTGTAGTTTTCAACATCATTTGAAACAAAATTTGTTTCTTTTCCTTTATTATCTTTTTTCAAAGATGCTTGATAAAGATCGACTAGTTGCCTTGGGGTACGACAGGTACGTGACCAATGACCCTTTCCACCACAACAAAAACACTTATCCTTTATTGATTTATTTTGCCCATTGTTTCTTTCTTGATCCCACCTTTGGTGAGATCTATTCTTGTGAACATAATTCCTCTTCCTTCCATAATTTTTTTGTTACCAAAACCTTGTCATTTACCTCTTTTAGGGTTTATGATTTGCCGCATTTGCTTCAGAAAATGGTGCGGCGCCAACTGAGTGCGCTTCATGATTTTTTAAGAGCAACTCATTGTTGCGTTCAACAACAAGAAGGTAAGAAATTAGCTCAGAATATTTTTTAAATCCTTTTTCTCGATACTGCTACTACAGGAGCATATTCGAGGCATGGAAGGTCGAGAAAGTTTTCTCTGACATATCATTATCAGTTATCTTTTTTCCACATAATTTCATTCGTGAGGTGATTTGAAACATTGCTTAATTATATTCATTTATGAATTTAAAATCCTGTAGACGCAAGTGCGTCCATTCATATCGGGCTTGAGGAAGTATCACTGTCTTTTGATGATTATACCTTTCTTCAAGGTCTTTCCACAGATCTGCAGGATCTTTTAATGTGAGATATTCTTTTTTCAATCATTCGTTAAGATGACGACACAGGAAGATCATGGCTTTGACTTTATCCTTCTGCGATACATTATTTTCAACCTTAATGGTATCTCCAAGATCCATTGAATCAAGTTGGATTTCAGCATCCAGTATCCATGATAAATAGTTTCTTCTAGATATATCAAGAGCATTAAATTCAAGATGAGAGAGTTTCGACATAATGAAAATTTTTTACTTGAGTCTTTCTAAAATTTGATCAGAGTCTCATGCTGGTAACGTCTTGTAAAATAAATAAATGAAAAGATATAATAAATATAAAATAAATAAGTGTAAATAGAAGATCGTAATATTAATATTCACTAATATAATTATCTCATTATAATAATAGAAGTAATTTATATATATACTAGTATATTATCATTTAAAAACCCAGGAAGAGAAATAAAAAAAGGAGAGAATTTTATATCGTAGAAAAAAAAGAATATTTATTATTGCTAGAAGTTTATTTCAAATTGATATTTTCTCTATTTATATATACAAATAGTCATTTCTTTTCAATTTTCATTAAATTCATTCACTCTTGAGAATGATCATCTAAGTTGATCCTTATCACAACACATATAACCATTGTGCATGAATTGAACTTTATGAATGCGGGTATCAAATATAAAAAAAAAATTAAAGTAAAATAAAATAATGTTTAGAATTTACATATAAGAAAGATAGAGTTAATTCTCAAAATCGTCCCTGAAAGATACCTCGATCTCCATTTTGGTCCCCGAAAGATAAACTTAATCAAAAGAGTCCTTGAAAGATACCCGACCTAATCAGTATCGTCCTTCCGTCAATTCTCTTGGTGACCTGGCTAACAGTTGCTGACGTGTGGCATTAACTGCCACGGTGGCATGCAAGGAAAACGACGCCGTTTTAAGTTAGGCCCTGATAGTCATGATTCGGCGTCGTTTTGTTGGCAGCATGGAATCAAAACGTTACGTTGCAGAGTATCACCCCATTTCATAACAAGTATCTCCATGTTTGGCTCCAAAATCTTTCGTCTCCCTCAAGCCATGCCCTAACCATTTCACCATTCATTCGAACGTCACCATCCACGTTTGGCATTGTTGGTTGACGATCAAAGCAGAGTAGGTATTGCTACTGAGAATAGAGGTCGTCGGCTCTGTTAGCAACATTGATTGTGGAAGAAGCAACCGAGACGGTTAGAGGTAAGAATAATAGTTTTCTTATATTTTTTGCATCAATTTGTGGCCTGATGACTTAGGGGTGGCATTCTGTATGTCTTTGTGTGACTTCGGGTAGGGATTTGAGCAGGGTAAGGGTTTGTGTGATTATTGTTGAAGATTTTGAGTGTGTCAGACTGCATTGCTTTGACTGCCGTTGTGATGATATTTAGTTATGGGTCTTTCATTTTAATGATGGTTTTGTTTCGTTGTTGCATGTTTGTTTTGGGGTTAGGGTTTGTTATGTTATCATTGAGAATAGGTAGTGGCAATCTATGTGGGCTGAAAGAATTTGTTTTTTGTTATTGTAGATGGAAGGTCCTCCAATGACTTTTGTGTTTCACCATGGTGGATTATTTAAAAAAAATCTGGAAGGAGATACTGTATATGAACCTGATAAGACAGAGGTGTTGATGGGGGTTGAAGGAGACACGCTTGATGTCTTCTTTGTAAGGGGTTACTATAAGGAGTTGGGTTACATTGAAGCTGGAAACTGTTGATGGAAAGATCCTGGAGTTCCCCTTTCATCCGGATTGAGAAGGTTAGTCACAGACAGAGACTTGGTTGCCATGTGCAAGGGTTGTAGGAGAAATCACAATCTAATCAATATCTACCTGGAGAATTGTATATCTCAGCCTTGTATAATAGACATCTTGGAGGAGGAAGTAGTGAATGTGGAAGCAGAAAGCTTGAAACAGAGGAAGCCTATGGAAGCTAACAAGTGCAGTTCCCAACCGGTGAAGAAACCCACAGCAATGGTTCCTGAGTCCAAGAAGCAAACCTCTAACCCCAACAAAACAACCTTACAGCCCAAGTCACAACCCAACAAACCAACAATGAAGCCCATTTTCGAGCCCAATAAACCAATAATGAAGCCCAACTCTGAGCCCACTAAACCAGTCTATCAGCCCAGGAAGACAACATCTCAGCCCATGAATCCTGTTCCTCAAGCCAAGAAGACCAGTCATCAGGCCAAATCAGTCCCACCTCAATCAAACGCATCATCACAAGGGGATAAGGATAGTAGCAGTGGGTGCAGAGTCACGAGATCTGGAAGACAAGTGAAAGAAGCTCCCCTCCATGAAGATGACAGCGACTCTCATGACTCTTATGAGAGTACTGAAGATGAACTGTATAGGCCTCCAAAGGTTGTAGGAGACAACCTCTATAGCAGTGACAGTGATAGTGACTCTGGTAGTAAAAAAAGTAGTGGAAAAGGGGACAGCAGATCTAAAGTCAGAGACAAGCACAAGCCCCCTAAGAAAAGATTAGGTGATAAGGAAATAGAGACTGATGATTCCAAATATGAGGGTTCTGAAGATGAACAAAGCTCTGAGTCTGGTATGTTAATTTTCTTAGGGTTACTTTTTTTGACGTATTTTGCAAATGTTAGGGTAGCTTATGTTTTGAAATATTTGTTAGCAGATTTAGATGACAGTGATGGTGCCTCAGATGCTGACTCCTGGCACTCAGAGAATTCTGATCAAGTGTTGGAGTCTGATGAAGAATCACCAGCTGTATACCCTTAGTTCAATGAGAAGACAAAGTTTGGGCTGTTGAAATTTGAGGTTAGTATGGTATTTAAATCCAAGTCTGAATTCATGCAAGCAACAAGGGACTATACAATACAGTGGGGTAGAAATATATTGTTTTCGAAAAATGACAAGATTAGAGTCAGAGCTGTTTGCAAGTCTAAAGATTGTCCATGGGTAGTTTACTGTGCGTGTAATAAACAAGATGGATCTTGGCAAATTAAGACTCTAGTAGATAACCACACTTGTCCAAGAAGGAGGAAAAATAGAGCTGCAACCCAAACCTGGACCCTTAGTAAGCTAGTACCCAAGCTTAAAAAACACCCTACCATGAAGCATCGAGAGGTTTATGACTGGTTTGTGAGAAAGTGCAACATCTATCTCAATAGCACATGCATTACAAGAGCTTTGAAAGCTGCTAGGAAAATAGTTGAGGGTGATGAGATAGCTCAATATGGGTTGGTGTGGGACTATGCCAATGAGTTGTTGACTAGTAACCCAGGCTCCACAGTTCAAGTGTCTGTTATCCTCATGCCTCAGAGTCCTCCCCTGTTTGATCGTTTCTATGTTTTTCTTGATGCCTGCAAGAGGGGGTTTAAGGCAGGTTGCAAACCCTTAATTGGCCTTGATGGAGCATTTCTAAAGACACTACATGGGGGTCGAATTTTAACAGCATGTGGACAGGATGCTAACAATCACATATTGGTGATTGCTTATGCCATTGTAAGTGTCGAAAACAAAGACAATTGGAAGTGGTTCCTTGAGTTACTGCACAATGACCTTGGAGACTACAGGGAGAACAAATTGTGCTTCATTTCAGACATGCAGAAGGTGAGATTGTTATTAGGATTAATTTGAATTACTATATAACATTGAGGGACCTAATTGATTTAATGAATATATCTGAGGGACTATATTGATTGAACATCTTTTCGTGACTTTGTTTACTTGCAGGGTTTAATAACGACTGTTCAGGAAGTGTTTCCTAGGGTACACCATAGATTCTGCGTCTGGCATTTGTGGCGCAACTTCTCAAAACAGTGGTCAAGCACTGAATTGAAAGATTTGGTTTGGGAATGTGCTCGGTCGAGGACAACAACTGAATTCAATCGAAACATGAATAGAGTGAAGCTGATCAATATAAAAGCCTGGGAATATCTCGACAAATGGCCTAAGGATGCATGGACAAAGGCGCATTTTAGTGAAGTGCCAAAGGTCGATAACATTTGCTGCAACAATGCTTGCGAGTCTTTCAACGCAAAAATCAAGCATGACAGGAGCAAGCCCATCTTAACATTAGCTGAGGAAGTAAGAAGAATAATCATGAAGAGTATTGTTGACAATCGAAAGAAGCTACATAACTATCAAGGGATTCTCCCCCCTGTTCAGCAGAGTAGACTTGAAGTAATGACAACGTTATCTAGCCACTGGGCTCCACTATGGTCTGGTGATGAAAAGGAGGAACTCTACGAAATTCATGGCTGGCCAATCAATATGGTGGTTGACCTGGGAAAGCACACATGCAGCTGTCGCTTTTGGCAACTCACAGGTAACAAGTTCAACACTTAGTTATTGTCATCTACTTTCATGCACGATCTTTAAATAATAATTGATTTGTCTTTGTAAGGGATGCCGTGTATGCATGCAATATCGGCCATTCAGGATAAGAATGACAAACGGCCTGAAGACTATTGTCATGACTGGTTGAAGATGGACTCGTACAGGAAGACTTATTGCTTCAATGTCAACCCAGTGAAGGGACAGGATCTGTGGGAAAAAACTCCACACCCAGCTCCCGTTCCACCACCATTTAAGGCCAAGCCAAGAAGACCAACCAAGAAAAGGAGAAGGGACAAAGAGGAGCAACCTAATGGGTCAAAGACAAAGATGAAGAGGAAGTATAACCCTATTAGATGCATGTATTGTAGTGAGATAGGACACAACAAGAGAAGCTATGCAAAGAAAAAAGCTACGGAAGCTGAGGAGCATGCCAAACAGTTGCAGCTGCAACTAGCTAAAGTTGCCCCTGCTGCAGATGGTGCTGACCCTGAAGTAAACTCTGTCCCAGCTGAAGATAATCCAGCTCCAGCAGATAGAGGTCCATCACCAACACAGCCTCCAATAGTGATTGACATTAGCTAATCTGAAAGCATACCACCAACACAAGAAACACAATAGGTTGTATCATGACTAGGCAACTATTAAGCACATATGATTTCTTTTATAATGTACATCTAAATCTAAATCTGCAATTAATTTATGTAGGAACAAGTCATAGCTAGGCCGCCCAAGTTAAAGGTCATTAAAGGAAAAGCCAGAGTACAGTCCTCTCCTAAGCCCACTGTAGCACCACCAGTGGCTATATCTACTGAGACAATCAAGGGAACTAGTTCAGCCACTACTAAAAAGCTGGCCAACTTTATGACCTTCGTTCCTACTCCAGGCTTCAAGCCCCCAAGAAAGACTGATAAATGACTTTGATTGGTGTTGAAATGTATTCTGTTTGAATTTGTTTTTGTGTCAGAATACTTTAGTTTTTTGCACAAGGCAATTGAACTTCCATTATCTACATTTTGGTTATCTATGTAATTGAAAGTTGTACTATGCCCTTTTATTTTGTTTTCTCATGTAAAATCTTATGACTTTGCTGTGGTTTTTATCCTTCAGACAATGTGACATCTAGCCTTCTATGGCAAGTTAATATTTAATAGTACTTTCACTACTGATTATGTTCATTCCTTTATACGTCCTACTGTAACAGTGATTCGGAATTCTTTGGAACATTTGAATTCAATTCTGTTGTCTTAATCTTAAAAAACCAAATGCACCATCTATTCTCATTCAAGGGATTCATCTCATTACACCTTCACATATCACCAGAATTTATTTTACTTGGAACTACATAACAAACAACAAACGATGACATTAACCACAACTACAGCAAACAGGAAAATTATTAACATTTTCAATGCTTTTACTTCAGCTTCCAAGCTGTCCAGTCTCTATGCCACCTTCAACCTCCACTCATCATAGTCACCATCAACCTGCAGCTCAGCCCCGTAATCTTTCTTTATTCCACCTTCGCCAACCCTTTCATATTCATCATCGTCAACCCACTTAAAGTAATTGCAGTGACTGCCCTTCTGCAGATTCAGAAATCAGAAGACAAAAAATTAACTAAAACCCCAAAACAAAAGCCAACATGGAACACCTTTGACTTCTTACACAACACTCATCCGGTACCTTGGGCATGCACGGAATAGTCTATCTGGATTCTCTGCTGTGCCAGATTTTCTTATCGCAGCCTTCAACCCACAGAAACATGATTTCTTATGGGTTTTCCTCCTGATTCAAATTGAGACAGTCAAACCATTACTGCCGTTTGACGGAAATGACACACCACCACGGCCTCCATTTGTTGCCTCTATCGTCGCCCCAAACCAGCAATTTCAACACTTACCCAGGCATAGGGCCCTATTTTAAATGCTGAACGCGATGTATTTATCGTGGAAATTAGGATTAGGTTTGAAATAAATAGGGACTGATTTGAACTGTTTCCTCAAAGTATCAGCAACCGCTTATGACACCTTGGTCTATTCCATCGTGAAAGCTAATGAGACAAGTCAGCAATCGTTAGCCAAGTCACTAACGAATTTGACGGAAGGACAAATGTGATTAACTGGTGTATCTTTTAAGGACTCTTTTGATTATGTTTATCTTTCTGGGACCAAAATGGGATTGAAGTATCTTTTAGAGACGATTTTGAGTATTAAGTCAAGAAAGATATTATTTATGCAAGACGAATTGACATTTCCATCCCGGTCATTCACAAGAGATATATGATATCGGAAAGGATAAGATGGTAAATTACGCTGTATCGTTTTCGCCATTGCGCGATAAGGGTCTGTGAAGTGTGAAGGTGTGTGGATTGAGCAACTCAGAGTGGCGAAAATGGCTTACCATGTTTGCTCCTCCCCTTCCCTCCACTCTCTCTCACCGTCGATCGGTTCTTCGTCTTCTTCATTCAAATTCAACCACAAAGTCCGAAACTTTGCCTCCTCTTTTCAACCACCCTCCACTTCGCTAACGCCTTCCCAATCAAGAACTTTTCTCCACGCCAACCGCGTCTCGCTGCAGGAATCGGTTCCGAAGCTAGCCGAAGACGCTGACATTGAAAAAGATTCCAAATTTGAGGACCCAGTCGAAAAATCCTCGTCTTCCTCCAAGAATTACGTGTGGGTCAACCCCAAAAGCCCCCGAGCCAAACAGCTTCGGAAGAAGTCTTATAATACAAGGTACACTAATCTTGTTAAAATTGCAAACTCTTTGGACTCGTGCAACCCCACTGAGCATGATGTCTCTGAAATTCTCAAGAGCTTGGGGGATAAGGTTTTGGAGCAGGACGGTGTAATTGTTCTCAATAACATGGTGAGTTCCCAAACCGCACCTCTTGTTCTCAAATACTTTCAGAATAAGATTAGACCGTCTAGGGAGGTGATTCTTTACAATGTGACCCTCAAAGTGTTTAGGAAGTGTAAGGATTTGAATGGAGCAGAGAAGCTGTTTGATGAAATGCTTCAGAGAGCGGTCAAACCTGATAATGTTACATTCTCAACTATAATTAGCTGTGCTAGGATGTGTTCTCTGCCTGATAAGGCTGTTGAGTGGTTTGAAAAGATGCCCACCTTCGGGTGTGAGCCCGACGAAGTTACATACTCGGCCATGATTGATGCTTATGGACGAGCTGGTAATATTGATATGGCTTTGAGCCTCTATGATCGTGCCAGAACAGAGAAGTGGCGAATTGATACCGTGACTTTTGCAACATTGATTAGAATGTATGGTGTGGCCAAAAATTACGATGGGTGTTTAAATGTCTATGAAGAAATGAAGGTTCTTGGCGTTAAGCCTAACATGGTTATCTATAACACTCTGTTGGATGCCATGGGGAGAGCTAAGAGGCCATGGCAGGCCAAGAGTATATATAAAGAGATGACTAGCAATGGATTTTCACCAACTTGGGCGACCTATGCATCTCTCATACGAGCCTATGGCAGAGCACGATTTTGCGAAGATGCACTCATTGTCTATAAGGAAATGAGGGAAAGTGGGCTGGAGATGAATACACTTCTTTATAATACCCTTCTAGCTATGTGTGCTGATGTTGGCTACATAGATGAAGCATTTGAAGTTTACGAAGATATGAAAAGTTCTGGGACTTGCAATCCCGATAGTTGGACCTTCTCATCCTTGATTACCATATATTCTTGCAGTGGGATGGTTTCACAGGCTGAAAATACGTACAACGAAATGGTTGAATCTGGATTTGAGCCTACTATTTTTGTGCTGACATCACTTGTCCAGTGCTATGGAAAAGTCAAGCGTACGGATGACGTTGTGAAGACATTCAATCAACTATTAGATTTGGGACTCACTCCAGATGATCGCTTCTGTGGGTGTCTTCTGAATGTTATGACCCAAACACCAAAAGAAGAACTTGGGAAGCTAGCAAATTGTCTGGAGAAAGCTAATCCAAAGATCGGGTCTGTGGTGAGATATTTGGTGGAACAGAAGGAGGGAGATTTTAGAAGTGATGCATCAGAACTGTTCAATTCAGTTATTGATGTGGTAAAGAAGGCCATTTGCAATTCTCTTATTGATCTCTGTGTCAACCTGGATTTGTTGGACAGAGCTTGCGAGCTTCTCGACCTGGGCTTGACACTCGAGATATATACAGAAATACAGTCCAAAACTCAAACTCAGTGGTCGTTGCATGTAAAGAGTCTCTCACTTGGAGCCGCGCTGACCGCATTTCATGTCTGGATAAAAGATTTGTCTGATGTTTTGGAATCTGGAGAGGAACTTCCACCTCTGCTTGGAATTAACACTGGGCATGGGAAGCACAAGTATTCAGATAAAGGTTTGGCGAATGTATTCGAATCACATTTGAAGGAACTGAATGCTCCATTCCACGAAGCTCCCGATAAGGCTGGCTGGTTTTTGACTACACTGGAAGCAGCTAAATCATGGCTGAAATCTAAGGGTTCGCCTGAATTAGTTGCTGAATGATTCATGAAATTTATGTTCTCCGTTTTTATATTGTAATGTTTTTCCAGGGAATGATGAACCATGTAATTTATATGCGTTTTCATTTGTCTCTTGACGAAATTTTTGTACTAGATTCGGAAATAACAATCGGTTTATATTGGATGCCTTATAGAGTAATGAAGACCCTTATTTGGGTGTCAATTATCTATTGTAATGGTCGGATGATTTCTTTCAGGGAAGTCACATATTAATTTGTCATATTTTCTGCGTGTGAGTCTTGCAGTCTTGCCAAATATTGAAATATAAGATAATTGCAATGTTAAGCTTTTGGAAAAGTTACTCCCAAGATAATAGCATTTTAATGCTCTTGAAATTATAGACAAACTTGGTTAGCTAACTCACAATCACAGACCATATCATATAATCAAATTCCCACATTGAGCTTTCGTCAATGAAAATTTATTTCATGAAACTGCATCACCATTTTTTTTCTTTTCTCCAGTACTTTACCCTAACAGTGGTGATCTCGTTGTTCGATCAGAGAGAGTGATGGCGGAATTGGATGCTGCTGAGACAAAAAGGCGAAAAGCGGAGCAGGTTGAAATGGCGGAGGAAGCGTGCCTTTGCCTTGTTACTTCTAACAAGTTGTTCGTGATCAAACTAAGCAATTTAAAGAAACAAGAAGATGATGTCAAAGATTGGACTTGTTTGCCTCCACCACCGTTCGATTTCGATTTGAAACTTCCAGATCCTGATTTATGTCCTTTCGAGTTCGACCCCAAGATTTATATGGCGGTGTCCTGCCCTAGACCTCTCGGTGCTGATTCCAACTCCTGGAACACCTACGAATTCAAATTTGATGAGCGCAGTATTAGGCCTGTGGAATCACTGGATGGTGTACCCGCCCCTCTTTATGGATCATCCATCGCAAACACGCCAGGCTCAGGCGATGTTTACTTCTGTATAGATCCACTGGCCATATATCCTGGACTTTTCGTTCTTCATCATGATTCTAGAGTTTGGAAACAGTTAAACCCTCCTCCGGACTACGAACGGGTAGGTGCCAACCTTGTCGTGTTCGTCCTCCACAACACCGTCTTTGTTTCATCGGACACGGGGAACGAGACAGACTCCTATTTGGCCCACTTCGACCCCATAACAGAGACTTGGATAGTTGAGCCCGACGCTGATAACAATCTTTCGAAATTCATCAATGGTAGGTACATTTGCAGTAGTACTGAACTTGGCCCCTTTCGTAATACTTATCCCCCAAAAATTTCTGTGCCCCTTCTGGGTCTCGGCAGCAGCAACAACTACACGGTTTGCCTTACGCATGATGAGTATGGGGAGGAGTTTGATGAACCACTTGTTATCTCGGAGAAGGTGTTTGCCATTTTGGTTAACTACCAGAATGGCCGTGTCGCCTTATATCAATACCTTGATGTGTTTTTTGAGGGTAGTCAACCCAAGATGGAAGCTGGGGCCAGAGTCAATCTTGTTGACCTTGGCAACGGGAAGGTGTGTGCAATACTCTTTGCGGAACTAGTGGATTCCGAAGACAAATTGTTGCTGTTCTTCTCATTTTTCACACTGTCGTTGTCGAAGGACTTTGCAGCATTGCAACTTGACAGCGGGGCTCCTCCCATGGAGCGAGATTTCTTGCAAGTAACTGTCCATAAGAAGTGTGTCTACACCATGGAGAACTCGATGCTTGCTAATGATATGCGCCACACCTTTGTTTGGCCACCTATTAAGGGGGGAAGATTTCACTATACGACAGATATATGATAGTAACATTTCTTGTTATTTACTGTGGCTTTTTATCCTCCTTTGTCCTTTTTAATAGGATTATGAATGAACAATGAATTAAATAATAATGTCTTTGAGGATTATGATCTTGCTTGAATTATGTCTATATTCTCTTTAGCTCAAAATTACCTGTGTTTTTTTGGGATATTTGCACTATTGCTGTTCGTCTGAGTGAATTTAGAATAAGTGATGACATCTTGCTTATGCTTTTTGAGATATCATGGGGTTCATTCTATGTTGTTGACATAAATAAGTGATGACCGTACTTGAATTAACAAGTCATTGTTTTTCCTGGGATTTTAAGATATGAGGAACCTTTTAGATTTCAATTTAGTACTTGGAAAATATATTTATTTTACAAAATTTATTAGCATTGTTGCGTACACTGGTTTATTGAGTTAATTTCGTCAATTGAATGTTACTAGATCGGAAGTAAAAATAATAGTTGTGAAGTTTGGTGATGTACTAGAGTAATGAAGACTCTATTCGGGTGTCAATTATCCATTGTGGTGGCTGGATGATTTCTTTCAGGGGAGTCACATAGAAATCTGTCAATTTTGTCATATTTTATGCATATGACTCTTGTAATCTTGCCAAACATTGAATTATAAGATGATTGCAATGTTAAGCTTTCATGTCTAGGAGAAAAACTATTATTATTTCTGGTATTTGGAAAAGTTACTCCAAGATAATAGCATTTTTATGCTCTTGAAATTATAGATGAACTTGGCTAGCTAACTCACAAGTCAATATCACAGACCATATCATATATATGTATCTATATGTTGAACAAGAACACATCAGTATATACATAATCAAATTCAAATATTGAACTTTCATCAATGAAAGTTTAGTTCATGAAACTGCCTTACTATTTTTTGTTCTTTTCTTTTATCTCAGTTCTGTATTTACATTTTACAAGGAAAAATCACATTGTCAATGATAAATAAATTGTCTCGAACTATCTCCAAACAAAGAATCATCAATGATCTTTTGTCACCCTGCAGCAATTAAATAATAATGTCATAGTGTAGTCTTAGACAAACAGAACAAACATGGAAGTTAATGTTAAGTTACCGAACCTTTTAGAGGTGCTTGTACTTCTAGTTTTCTTGTTATCATCCGACTTTGTAGATGAAGCCTCCTTCTCTTTTGCAGCTGCTTCTCTCTTCATTTTCTTCCACTCTACTTCCATGGCTTTTGTCAGTGCATCAACTTTCTTTGCAAGCATCTGAAATAAACAACATCTTAAGTCTTTAGTTCAATTTGAGAAGGATGCTTAGGTGACAAGGCATTAATTAATGACTATCACCATTACCTTAATTTCTTCATCTTTGGCTTGCAAATTACTGTCTTTAACTTCACAAGACTTCCTCAGATTGATGACTTCTTTTTGAAGCTTATCATACAGAAAACCTGAGACCACATCTTCACTGCCAAAATCATTTGCTATCTTGCTTTTTGAATCTTCATCCACGTCCACAGCAGTGTTTCTAATTTCTGCTGCTTTGTTTTCATCACTAAACCTGTTCAACTTCATGTCTGTGTCCACATGTATCTCATTCTCCTTTTCACCACCATCAACAACTTTGCTTCGTGATGCCCATATCCCTTTCTTCAACACATTTTCAGCAGCACTATATCTCTTTCTTGCAGGGCTCCCCTGTTTTAACATCGCAGCAGCATTGTCTGTGATCATGTTTTTGTTATTTGGCTGCTGAAACAAAGAGCTTCCAACAGCAGATCCCCTAGGTTGTGATGTGGATCTCTTTCTCAGTCCACTACTAGTAGTTAGGAAACCTAAGATGTTAGACTTTTCTTCTTTTGGAGACTGAGAAAACGTGTTCGAATTGGTTGCATTATTTGAGAATTGCTTTAAACCCTCTTCTAGTGTCTTTAGCCTCAGCTTCAGTTTATCCTGAAAGAAACAACCACATATGTAAAGATTTGTTATGGATGCTCACATGCACTAAAACTAAGAAAAATACCTTCAACTGTGATTCTGCCTTTGATGATCGCTCTGACATAACTAGCTTGTCTTTCAACCTTTGAATCTCTGCCTACATATTAAACACAAATTCCTTACTAAATTATATAGACATTGTTATAGCAATACTATTAGCCTTTCTTGATTGTGACCATATATGTACCTGCATAATCCTCCTCTCTTCAAGCCATTGCCTGACAGGCATGACCTTATCATTTTCATCCTTCCACTCATTAGCTACAACGTTTGCAATTCTATTGGCTGAAACTTTTGCCCTTGCTAGCTCCCTCTCCAATGTTTTCTTCTCCTCCTGCATGATGGTGCAACTCCAAGTTACCACACATACTAACCAGCCAGATATTATATGAGAAAATGAGTTCAAGATATGTCTACTAGCAGCTCAGAAATCTGCCGTTGGTAATCACGAATGGCATTAGCAGTGGCTCCGCTTGCTAAGATGGTTTCCTCGAGTTCTTGAATGGTTTGGCTAAGCTTTTCAACTTCCAAAATCTTTTGGCGGTGTGTTTTCTCTAGGATTTTGTTTTCCTCCTGTTTATGGCAGCTGTTAGTTAGCTGCATCATAGTTCACAACAGAAAGAAAAAATGTGAGAAAGGATAGAGATTCTTGCCTGGCAAATCTCAATCTGTCTCTTCAAATCTATGTTCTGATTTTGAACTTCCTCAACAATTAGAGCCCTCTCTAGTGCACTTCGCAAAATCCTCTCTGCTTCTAGCAGTGCTGACTCTTTCGACTTTGTGAGTCGTTCCAAAGCTTTCTTATCCTCTTGTAGTGCAGTAATCTATGAAGCCAAAAGCATGTTACATTGTTACTATTTTTATTATTATTATTGTCAGTAAGTAAAGTTCATACATTAAATTAATTATTTGACAAATGCATCCTTGCTGGGAGTTGCATTATTTGTACCACATTCTTGTATATTTTAATCTCAGCTTCAAATGGAGCAATGATGCTGTCAATTGGAAGAGAATCATCATCCTTTTGATTTGCATGTACCCTTCTAAGAGTTGCTTCTGCCGCATATTGTGCAGCCAATGCACATTTCTTTTCATCTGCCAGTATCTTGATTTCCAGATTCTGCATGGCAATAGATTTAAAAAACATGCATTTAGAAATACTAAACATGATTTCAAATTCCATGAAATAACAGGACCAGACTATACAGCACCTTCTGTTTGAGATGATCCTCAGTAACTCCAAGCCTCTCCTCCAGTTTATCAACTTCACTTCTCAACTGGCAGACTCAAAAGAGAATAGTTAGTTCTGAGAAGCTCTTATATATGTTTTGTAATTATAATGATACAGAGAGACTAAAACACAAATACTGAAATACCTCTTCTATGGCCTTATCCTTTTGAGCTTCAGTTAACTTGAAAGTCTTGATTTGACCCTGGCAAGTGGCCAATTCCTTGTTCTTTTCTGCAACAAACATTTTCTTATTCATTTTGGTGTGTACAAATAAAAAAGAAAAACAAACTAGAAAATTACAGCGAGCCATGCATAAAAAGAAAGCATATCAATATGAATATGAAAGAACCTTTGAGATGGTTTTGCAAACGATTAAGCTCCAACAGCAGCGGATCTGATGGTTGGACAAGTTGAACAACATCATCTCCATATTGCTCTTCACCGTTCATCACCATATTTTCCCTCCTTTTTTCTCTGACAAATGCACTCACTCGGTTATATATATGCACACAAGTGAAAAATGACAAAAACAACGTTGAAGTTTGATCCCCTTCTTGTGTGTTACTGTTACTGGTAAATGACAAAATAGAATGAGTCCAAAAACATCAACAACAAAATGAAGGTTCCAGTGCCAGGACAATATATAATAGAATTTGAATGAAAGAAAGAAAATGGAATTGACTTTCTCCCTATACTTAAGCAACCAAACTTAGTCATACATTTTAAAATCAAAATCAAAATGCATCACACGCCGGCCAAGCCGGTTACTATTTGTACTTGATTAAACATAAATTAAGGTTAATTGGGAACTTACCTAATAATAATAATAATAATAATAATAATAATAATAATAATAATAATAACGGTTAAACAATTTTGCTATACCTAATACTTCTTTTCATAACTGATAAAGTTCAGTTTCTCAATCATTTTGCAGGGTAACCGATATTGCTGACACCCTTTGCTTCAGTTTTCAATCTCAATTAGTATTAAGGTATCATCACTCACCAATCAGAGTTTAAGATAATTACAAAGCGGACAAAATTATTACAACTTCTTAATCTTATCCATTTTATTGTTTATATCCTTTTAACCTAATAAATAATAAAGAGGAGTGCTAAAGGCCAGCACTTTTATTAAATTCTAATCAACACTTAACCATCAAAAGAAAATTGAATTATTTTATATCATTAGATGCAATCTCACGGATAAGAAATTAAATGAACGAAGAAATGACATGTATTCATGACTAGAAAGTGACGAACTAAAGGTGGCTTCCAAGGACAAATAATTTGGGATGAATATATTGGTTGATCTTTGCTTAAAAGTATAAGAATAATTAAATAAAATGATACATTTAAAGGTGAAAAACGTACACGGGTCCAGCTGTTTCTGATGAACAAAATGGTCGAAGCCAAATGGCATATATTTTTTATGCATGCGACAAAGGGAAGGCATTATCAACAGCGAAATTAGGACATTAAGAATTTAAGATAGGGTTTGGGCTAATGGGTTTTCTCATCAAATATAATTCAAGTTTATAATTCTTTTAGAATTTGCTATATATTAGTAACCATTCTTTTGATAGTGATTTAATGAAAGTGGAATCAAGCTAAGCTTTTGATACTTTGAGTTGGCGGATTAAAATTAAAATAAAATAATACATACTATAAAGTACCAAACCAAAAAATATTAAAATTAAATAATAAACATGTAAATTAAGATACAGTATTTTATACATACCGACGTAAGCCTGTGCAATTCATTATATTCTACATGCTGATAACTTGATACATAGGCGTATATCATTGCCATTATTAATTTACTTAAAAATTGAATAGATTATCTCTGCTTAGACTAAGAGTGAGTTTATTTATTTATTTTTGAAGTGTGCTTGTAATTTTTTGAAATTATAAATTGATATTTTATATTTGGTAAATTTAAATATTGACAAACTTACATATTTTTTACTTTTAAGGTTAGAGATACTTTTGTTGACATAATATATATGACCATCTACTTAAGATCTTATAAGTTCTATGACCAAAAACATATATATGATTCAAATATTCAATATCTCTATATATTTCAACAATTGAAATTTAACATAGCATTGTGACATTGTCACTTCTCACCTGTGCAACTGTCATTATCTAATTTATTTTATTTTATCTCATCTTATTCAATTTAAGAATTGTGTCTCCTTAAGAATTCTTGAGGGATTGGGCTCAGTTGGTGATTTCACAGATTGAATTTTGGAAGGTTCAGCCCATGCCCATTTTGCAAGCAACCATGATTTGGTGTGTGGACTGTGGAGGACTTTCTCCCTTAAACAATGCTGCAATGAATAATAATTATTAAGTTCTTATTAAACGTGTGTCCTAAAGATATAAGTTAAACATGTTATAAAAACAATATTTTATAAAAATTATTGTAAAAATAACTTTTTTTTTATTTTCAATGTACTAAACACATCAAAAACATTGAAAATTTTTTTTTATTATAATTTAAAATCATAATACTTGAGAGACAAAAAATAATCTGTCTAAATAGTTAGAATTTGTCTTATTTAATATTTATTTATCAGTTCTGTTAGATAGATAATGACTTTTGTAAACAATATGAATAATAGACTCTAAAATGGACCTAATAAAGTAAAAAACCACTCCACCCCCAAATTACCTCCTAAACCTTAATATTAGGATAACTATATGCCTAGTGAATTGAACATCCATCCGTTGTTAATTATGTATGAGTAAATTGAATCAAAAGGAATAACCATCCAATTAAGAATAATCAACATAATTATCTGTATACTTATTGAATTGAACATCCATATCTATTGTTTACATTGTTCAGTATTCACATTGTCTCTCTATACTTTTTCTTTATTTATTACAGGATGCATTAAATAAAGTCAAAAGTAGTAAGTTTTGGCAGTTTTTGTCTAATCTTTTTATTACCAAATATTTTCGATTTTAAAATGTGTCTTCAGAATATAAGTTAGTTAAATCCTAATTACTATGATGATATATTTTATAGTATCTACAAATAATACATATTATAACTTCACAAAAGAGTGAATTTTATCTCTCAAACACTCACATTTAGACAATTTAAACAAAAAATTTGTAGGCATCATAGAATTGCTCTTATTACTAAGATACTAATACTAAATACTAATACTAAAAAATGGTGGACTATACGAACAAAAGTTTCACTCCAAAGCAAATCTATATCCGACTATTAGCTTGTGACATTAACAATGACCTTTTCATCTCTTTCATGAGATTGAAGTTTACCTATATTGTTCCAGAGTTTTCTTTGTGTAAATAATGGTATGTAATAGTAATATATTTAAAGAAAAGAAACCTTCAACCCAAAGGAAGTGCAAAATTTAGCCCAACCATTCCCAATTGTTGATTGAATTCATTTGTGCTCTGCTCTTGTTGATCAACAACCTAAGTATTTGTTAGTAATTATAATTAAATCATAGCAAATTCTCATCTTTTTTTATCATGCTCTAGAAACAACAAAACTTACATTAGGTAAAATTGGTCAATATATAGGTCATTCAAAGTTTGCTGCTGAAAATATTTTTGGAAAAAGTTTATAAAAGTTTGACAAGTTATAAAACATATGACAACTCAAGTTATTGAAAGTATAACAGATCAATTAATTGTGAATATTACACTTAACAGAATTTTACTCGCCAAGAACCGATGATTACATTTACACAAGCTTATTTCAATGACTAAAATGCCCCTTTTCCACTAAATGATTAATCCACAAGTAAAAGTTCTAGTACATAACCAATAATCAGTTGTATGTTATGCAAGCATTTTCCAAATCAAAATATGAGAGAAATAATATATAAAGTGTATTGAAAATTCAAATGATATCAGCTTCTGTCAGAGTTCCTGATTTATCTACATCTAGTTTTCTAAACCATTCCAATACATCGGAAACATCTTCATCGTTGATCTTTCCCATTTCCTTCAACTTGTATACAACAAACTCTGCAGCACTGAGAAGAGAAACAATATAATGTGTGAGATTAATAAGCATCACGTATGATAGTAGTGCAATAATTGCATTATACATTACCTAACAGATTTGTCTCCATCAAGATCAGCAGCTTCAAGATCAGGACGTGAGATTTTCCTAGAAAGAATCATTTTGGCAAGTGATCTTTGTCTTTCATCAGTGTGCATTTCAGCAAGATATGCAAAACATTGAGCTAAGCAAATGGTGCTACTCAATATCCAAAACACTGCAAAAGCACGACCAATTCCAGTTGAAAAACTCTTATCCCCATAACCCAAAGTTGTCACTGTGGAACAAACACAATACAATGCATCCACAAAATCAAGATCCTCAACCCAAGATAGGAAAATCATTCCCACTGTAATAAGCACCAAGAAGGTGCAAATTGCAACCAAGAACTTGTGTTTGGCCTTGTTGCTATTGTTGTTAGATTGAAACTCTTTGTCAAGCTCTTTGTGCATGGCCTTAACAACCAACATTTCTTGCTTCTCAACAATGTAATCTGCTGCTTTGTTAAGAATCAAACCAACGAGGGCCATTCCGGTGAAGACGTAGAAGCATGCAAGTAGTTTTGCCACTGTGCTTTTAGGGACAAGATCTCCATAACCCACAGTGGTCATTGTCACAACACACAAGTAAAGTGCATCAAGAAAGGGATTGGTTTTTGTACCTTCAATTTGGTTACTTGTCATATAGAAGCATAGGGTACCTCCACCTAGGTACATTGTTAGCCACAACAACACTGGTTTCAATTGAAATTCTGCTTGTTCTGTTGAAGGGTTATTATTATTATTATTATTATTATTATTTTGGACTATAACTACATGATTACTGTTATTTTGTTGGAGATTGTTGAATGTCTGTGACGATGAATCTGATGAAGCTGTGCCATAATTCCTGGTGGACCTTCTTCTCTGGAGGTCACTTTTCTCATGATAATGATCTCTTGCAAGCAATGACTCTTGTGCCTCATCAATCCCCATCAATAATAATATAATATATACACTTATTATTTTTAATTTTTCATGCAATATTAATGTTACCTCATTATTCCTGATGAAATACAACGAATTTTCAAAGGCAGACACCAATGGCATACAAGAAAGACAAGAGTAGATTATTCATGTAGTGGTTTTAGTTATTACCTGCTGAGAACGTCGCTTCTTGTGTATATCGACTTATTAAAGAAACTGAATTTCACTCTTCTTGTTTTCATTAAATTAATTAGCAGAACTAGCAATTAATTGAACACACACATAAACTAAACAACGTGACCACTGACCAGAAGCAATAATGTCTCTTATGCTTCCAAGTGGACATCTTAACACCTCAAAAACTCCCAAGTTTCTTCCCCTTTAATTAGCTATCCAACCCAAGGTAACACGCGCCACTAATAATATACACGGATAAAAAATTTATATATTTTAGTCAAAAATACTAAATTAAAATTAGTCATAAAAATCAACCTATAATTGTTTCACTCGATTTTTACATAATTGGACAAAATATCAAATCGAGTTTGTATCAAAATTTTAAATATCAAAGAACAAATACGACTCTTATAAAAAAGAGCAGGCACGACCCGAAAATAACTTAGCAACAATGTCAAAATATATTGAGTCAAAAGATTAGTAGCAAAATAAAAAATACGAATTAAATGATTACTAAAATAAAAAAATTTAAATAAAATAAAAAATAAAGAAAGAAATAAAAAAATAACGAAAGTGTAAAGAAAATAAAGAGAAATGAATTAAACAGAATCAAAAGAAAATAAACTAGAGGTGACTCCTAACTCTAAAAGGCTATGTTTGTTTTTAAAAACAGGATATGACAAGATATGAAGTATAGAGTAAGATAAGACACTCTTGAATAAAAATACCAAATTTTATATTCTTATATTCTATTTGGTGATAAACTAAAACAAATTATAAAAATATAATTTATTTTCATTTTTTTTATTCATTTTCTTCTATTCTGTTTGGTGAATTAAATTAACAATCTTATTAAATTCAGATGTGTTTTTCAATACAACAAACGTAAGAGTCTTTTTTTTTCTTTTGATATTGTAATAGATTATTAGCAATGGAGATTAGATATAATGCATAGCATTTAGGTTGAGTTTGGGTAAATAACTAATTAAGTTTTTTTAAAAAAAATAATTTTAAATAATAAATAATTATATTAAAAGTAGTTTATAAATAAATTATTTTATATTTAAATTTAAACTTATTTATTTTGTGATCAGCGAGCGAGGACACTTGCACCTCAGCACGTGCTTTCTTAATTTTTTATACGTTTTGGTGTATTTTTTTATTAGTTCTTTATTCCCACTTAAATATTCGAATGTGAACTTGTGAATTCGTGTCCTTTCTAGTATTTTCCACATATCAACCAACAACATAATAATAATAACTTTTGGTGGATTTTAGAAATTAAAAGGTTGAGACTCATTATTATATGCAATAGTTAAAGATTTTAATTTTAAAATATAAAATTTTTGTCTACTTTTAAAAAATAAAAGTATAAAGACCAGAACTTTAAAAATATAAATTAAAATTTTAATAATATTTAAAAAAATATTCGTATTTAATTTTTTAAATTTTAAATATATTATTTAATTTCTATATTTATCTTAAAAAAAACTAAACATAATATTCCAAATTAATTAAGGACAATTTACTCAATTAAAATAGGGCTCATCCTTAAACGCTCCTTGCTAAGTATGGAGTGCTGCACATCTTGTGAATTTGTTAAATCTAAACTTTTTATTTATTATATTTTATTTGAATGATCTGGATTTAAAAAGGTAACCTGTTAATCAGGTTAATTATTTTTTTTACAAATTTTAAATTTTTTTGGCAAGTCTCAGATATTGGGATGAAGTTCAAAATAAAAAATTAGTATATAAATATTAAAAACAATATGTCTGTACAAAAAAAAAGTTATTGGACTTTAGAATTAAAATAAATAATACATAAAAAATAAGTTAAAAATTCATGTACTAAATCCAAAAAAAAGATATATTAGAATCTTAAAAAAATAATATTAAATATATATTATGTATATAATATTAAAATTGAACACAATGATAAAATATATTTTTTTTTTGGGTTTAGTGCATAAATTTTTAACTTAGTTTTTGTATTATTTATTTTAG